>NW_026515704.1:0-293611 GCF_025526975.1 Fimicolochytrium jonesii
GGGCGCAAACTCCTTGAAGCTTGTGCCGGTGGAAGAGTACTACAGTCTCATCAATGGCATCATGGACGCTGCCACCAGAGTTCTATTCAGAGGAGATCGCAATAGACAGACTACTGTGACAGACTGTCAGCGCTTCCGAGATGTTCTCAACTCTTTTGGTTTCAATCCCGGATGGTTCAAAGGCATTGCACCCGTCATTGATCCTGCTCGTGCTTGGTGGGGTCATGGGGATGGGGAAGTGCCTGATGCTGCTCCCATTGGCAATATCCTGTGAACTCTTCCATCAGCATCGTGATCAGCTTCAATGTCCCAACTGTGGAGGCTCAGCTTTTCATAGCATTGGCGGTCAGCATCGTTTCCGTCTCCGCTGCGCCAGGTACCCTGAGTGCCGTACGACTTTTGGACAGAACCAAGTCCGTGACATGCTTGCGGAAGTCCTTTAGTACTGTTGAATGTCGTTGATAACTTTACACCAAAACCCTTTTCTGAATGTGCGCTTTTCCAATGTACTCTAAATCAATAAATGCAATACTACTTTCCACCATTTTAAATGTTCCATGACAGAGACAGTTTGGCTGAATTTAATAAGTGATCTGGGAAATCTCTAACCCCAACCCTCTCACTCTGCGTACCCTGCAAGCAAGCCCAGGTCACGTGCTCTAACCTGCATGGACAAACTGTAGAACACTGCTTTAAATGGAAAATGTTTAACAGTTTTGGTAAATGACATTCCGCAACGGTCCTACAAACAGTCTACGATGCACAGCGGAATCACAAAATGTTTACTGGAGAACACAGCCAAACCCCTTTGCCTGCACATACGTACTCGTGTCTTTTGTTAGGAGGTCTTGGGGGTCACTACTTGAGAATTGAAAAGGGGCCCTGTTCTTCAGCCAAAAGCAAGGTTACACAAGATTTGCTACCACATCAGCTATGCAAACCATAAGCTACAATCAACTTTCATTAAGTGCCCTACACTGGATAGTCAGCCAGATGTTGAGATATCACCACATTTTCCAACTTTTTACCCCCCGTCGCGTGAAAATTTCGTTTTTCTAAGTTTCTGAAGCCGTTTCCGCACGGATTGCCAATCCGAGAGTACTTCAATTAGAGAATATGATATGGGTCCAACTTTTCAATTAGGACGCCAACTCCGGATCGGCACTATAAGAATCCCAATTTGCACAAGTCCTATAACGTATATATAACATATATGTCCCCTTTACATCAACCCCCCCCCCCCTATTGGCACCCCTGCCGCCCCCCGTACCCGCACCACCGCCCATATGACCCATCACTTGCCCTTGCACACCTAGTCCTCCCCGACTTGCCTAGGTGCGCAACACCCCCCCGCCACTACATCCCTCAGAGTCAAAAATTCGAACTGTAGAACACACCCAAAAGCCAGAAAACTCGAAAATTTCTAAGTCCCTAGGGTTCCAGGCAACCCAATAATAAAACCCAACCCAGGGGGTCTTGTAACCTACCCTAACCCTAACCCTAACCCTAACCCTAACCCTAACCCTAACCCTAACCCTATATTTCCCCTTTACACTCAACCCCTGCCCCGCATCCCCCCCATTTGCACCCCTCCCCGCTCCTGGCCACACCACCCGCACCCAACCCATCACTTACCCTTGCACACGTGGTCCCCTGTGACTTGCCTAGGTGCGCACCACCCCCGGCACCCTACCCCTTGGAACCTGGAATCTGAACTGTAGAACACTGCCCAAAACCAAAAAACTCGAAAATTTCTAAGTCCCTAGGGTTCCAGGCAACTCAATAATAAAACCCAACCCAGGGGGTCTTGTAACCCTAACCCTAACCCTAACCCTAACCCTAACCCTAACCCTTACCCTAACCCTAACCCTAACCCTAACCCTAACCCTAACCCTAAGTACCTGCCGAAACACCGAGCTGTAACGTCGTGAAACTTCCGGCAGAAAGGTTAGGAGCTCCTAAGTGCGACTGAACAATCGGTCCTGCCGAACTGATATTGCTGTAGATTGTACCCGCAACGGTCAAGTCCTTTCCTACGTTAACATTGCCTGCAAACCCGGCTCCACCTTTGACTTGAAATGCACCTGATGTCGAAGATGAGGAGTCTGCCGTGGATAGAATCTGCACACTTGGAACATTGCTATTGATCACGAAGTTTGCCGCTGACCCGGAATAGAGGAAAAAGTTTCCAGCATTGGGAGCACTTGTACCGGTTCCAGCATAACCAAAAGCGCCCACTACCGTTCCCGTGTTGTTCAAGAAGCCAATAGTGGAAAACCCCGATGCCGAAAGACTCTGGATCTTGAGAACATCGGATGTTGTGGAGTTGGTTTGCAATGTCCCCAGAGATGTTATCCCTGGTTGACTTGCGTTCACACTGAAGGCGTTTCCAGTGCGTGTCAATCCTGTTCCAGCAGTATAAAGACCGTCTACGTAGGCTTTCGTTGCCGCATGCAAACTTAGGGTTGGTGTTGACACGGTGGCTGTTCCCCCAATGTTTAATACACCAGATATACTTGCATTCCCAGTGACATCAAGACCGCTTAGGCTGGAAGCACCAATTACATTCAAACTGGCGTTGACCGTCACGTCTTGTAGATCGCTGCCCCCAGAGACAACAAGGTCAGACGCTTGGACTTGACCAAACTGACCGATGCCGTCTACGGTCAAGGCAGACGAGGTCAAGTCAGTGGAGGTTAGGTATAGACTGTTCAGCCATGCGTCTGGAACCAGAGATAGGGTCGTTCCTGATTTGCTGAGGTTGCTGCCAGCGGTTGTTGTCTGCGCATCAACATAAGCTTTGGTACTCACTTGCGAATCGAGGTTGGCGAGAGGCAACACTCCCGTCACGTCTGTTGTCAGAGTGATACTGTTCTTCAGCGCAGTAGAGCCTAGCCCGAGGGCGCTTCTAGAAGCGGCAGGACTGGTCGAGATGAAGTTTGTCCCATCTCCTACAAGGAAGTAGCTAGCAGTGGCAGTCGCGTTCGATATGGTGCTGAGCTTGCTATTCAGCGGTTGCGCTCCCGTCTGTGTGGTGTTGATCAATCCGTCAACGTATCCCTTTGATGCAGCGTGAGTAGGGTTACTAGGGGTGGCAGGAACAGTCACCGCTCCACTAACTATTAGAGCCCTTGCAATAGTGACCGTCAGATCATTCCCATTGACGTTGAGAACCGGTGTAGACCCGCCTCCAGTGGTATTCAAGAGCGAAAGGAACCCGGGACCCAGTGAATCACCGGTTACGGTCGAATATAACTGCCAGCAAGCCCCTCCGGTTGCCGTACTCGATAGATTCAGCGCCGGCTGCGACCCCTGCACAATGACACCCTGCGTCCGACTGTTACCAAGATCGGAAAGAGACCCGAGAGTCCCAACACTGGTGATGCCAGGCTGGGCGGCGTTGACACTGAATGCTGTGCCCGTCTTCGTCAAACCAGAGCCGGCGGTAACAACAAGCGAATCAACATAGGTCTTCCTGGCTATCAATGCGTCTATCCTTGGCTCCGGCAGGACACTTGTGCCGACGTCCAATGCTAGGTCCAGCGATGACTTGAGGGAAAAAGAGCCAAGTCCGAGCGCCGATCTAGCGTTCGTTGGGCTGGTCGAGGCATAATTAGTCCCGTCACCAACAAGGAAGTACGAAGCAGCCGCTGTACTTGCAGCGATTGTCGATAGCTTAGCATTCAGCGGTTGATAGGAGGTAGCAGCTGTGGCTGAGAGGAGATAGTTACTGAGCGTAGGTGAACTGATAGCTCCGGAAAAGGTAGCTGTTGTCCCTGTCAGGCCTCCAGAAAGGGTCACTGTGCCGAGAGAAGTGATCTTGGTCGAGTCGAAAGTCACCGTGTCCGCTGCTCGTGTCAGCACAGGGGAAGGAGCGAAAGTGAGCTTCTTCTCGTAGACGGAAAGGTCCGGTACGCCGCTCAGCTGGGCATAGGGAAGAATTCCTGTTTTGTCGAACTTGAGATCTATCTGAGGCTTGATTGCCGCAGTATGGTACTGTTTAAGGATGTCGAGATTGACGGCTTGTTGCGGGACTTCATTCAGTACCCCGCGGTACGAACAAACACTGGGAGTGTCAAATAATAACCTTGTAACATCACAGGAGGTGTCGTCGGGTTTCGGCAGCGTCGAAATGATAACTTGCCAGCCGTCTTCTAGCACCGGGTTGTTGTTGGCGTCTATGATCGGATTCCCGCTAGCGTCTGTCTTATTCTTTTGTTCGCGTCCAAAAACAGATGCAAAGCCGCCTACAATGGTTGTTCCCCCAACAGCTCCCGCGAGAGCCCCAAGAGCGCCGAAGGCTGAGGTAGGCGCAACAGCCACACCACTGGCCAAAGGCCCTCCTATGAGCGACGCACCGCTGCTGAGAAGAAACCCGAGGGGGCCAGTCACACTGACAACGGGAGAGGATCCAGAAGCGGTCAACGGGTCACTCTCTGCAAACGGATCAGACTCCTCTGTGTTCTCCTCCGGGTCAGAGTCCTGCTTCTTCTGCTTATAAGGCTGAACGCTGCTGATTACGTAACCGGTACTCTCAGAACCTGCCACTATAATTCCCGCCCCCCCAGAGATCACCAGCGGCTGCTTAGAGATATTGAAATCCTTGTCAGCTCCGGTCACTATGATGGGAAGAGTGCCAGTTATTACTGTCGGCGCTTCGGGTTCGGGCTGGTACGTGCATGAGATCGTTGAGCCGCTTATGCCAATGTTGTTTCCCGCTGTGTACGCTCCTGAGATCGTGTTCCCTGTGGGATGGACACCGTTGTTCGCTTGATAGTTTCCTTTCACTGAGTTCCCGGTAACGGTGACTGTGGAGTCTCCGGCCTGTAGGTCCAGTTGGAGATCATTCTCGACCCTCTTCACACCTTGGCTGGCGGTCAGCTTCTCTCCGAACGTGTTGTTCCCGTCAAAGGTTATGGCTCCGGAGACGGTAGGTGCAAGTTTGACCTGATTCTGGTTCTCTATCTTGAGACCGCCGTTTCCTGGCTGGAACGTGAGTCCGATACCGATCTTACCGTCAATCACTCGAACACCTTTGTTGTCCACCAATGGCGTAACGTTGACCCCCAACACCTGGTTCTCGACCGCCAAAGTAGCGTCCGTACGCAAACTCACCGTCCGCCTACATCCGCTCACTCCGCTGATATCAATAGGGGAGCCCGTATCGCTCTGATACAGCTGTTCCACATAGGCGCTTGTAGGAACTTCGTTGTTTGACGGGGAGAAGTTGCTGTTGACTATTACGTGCGGCGCTCTTAGTTCGTTCAGCGTCTCGTTATATGTGAAACCCGAGTCCGAGTTTAAGCCAGATATGGCGTTGTGGAAAGGTACCCACCCCCTTCCAGCTGAGCGGATCGCCAGGCGTCCATTTGTCTGCTGAAAATCCTCACTGGTTTTCAAGCGGATGACGCTCGCGTCCGCGTCAACATCATCATCCAGCAGCTCGCTGATGGTCGAATATCCGAGCTCCAAGTGATCATCCAGCGCCAGTGAGGAGGCTTTATCGCTGCTGACGGCTCCTCTGCCGAACACCACCTGGGAGATATTGGTACCCAATTCATTTTCGTCGGTTACTTCAAGACCCTTACCTAGGGAAATGCTCAAAGTTCCATCTTGGCGCGTCAAAGGCGCCTCAATGGCCTCTGGAACTACGCTCAAAGCCCCATCTAAAACATGGAGACTGCCATCCGTGTGCAAGGACACGGTCTTGTCTGCTGTGGCAGATTCATGCAGAGGAGCTTCATAGTTTGTTGGGACGATGGCCAAAGCGCCCGTGGCGTCCACGGCGAAGTCATCCGTATTCAATTTCAACCCTACGCCTGACCCGTCTCGCGTTAAGGGTTGCTTTAGCGGTTCCTTTGGGACGGACAAGTCTCCATTCGCCGTTACAACGAGCGTAGAATCGTGCCGCAATTCGATGCCATCCCTGTCTCGAATCAGAGGAGGCTGAAGTGTTTCTGGGGCAGGGAAGACTACGGAAAGCTCCCCATCATTGACCTTCAAGGTATCTTGGTCGTACGAGAGCGTCAGGCCCTCATCCGTGACCGTTAATGGATCCGTCCATTTCAGTGTAAGGCGGTTGTCCGTCTCATCTAGAGGCGCGATGACCTCAACTTTTGGCACGGGAGTTGTGCCGAGTTTACCAGTGACTCGGAGGGTCTCATCATGAACAAGGCTGACGGTTGCCAGCCCGGCTTCGGTCTTCGATTCCAGCGGCTCGGTGGCCCCTACGCGATTCACTTCCAACGGGCCATTCTCGTTGGACACGGCCCGAAACGCCGCTGAATCGAAGCCACTCATAGACATTTTGTCGCCAGCAGCTTTGATCGAACTACTCACGGTGGGCGCTACCAGGTTGAGCCGATCCAGCGTCCTGATGCCGCTGCTTGTCCGAGAGTTGATGTTCATCTCGGAGGAAGCAGATGATTCCTAGATTGATAACAAGGGAGGGAAAAAAAAGCGATATGAGATCTGCTCAGGCCAGAGGAATGTTCTGCAGATGCCCGAGGAATTGATCGCCTCCTTTGTGGTAAGCATCAACCTTCTTTAGCCCTAGATCAGCAAAGGAGCCTACCTTACGTGAAGCTTCCTTCACCTTGTCGTCGAAGATATCATTGGTTTCGACTCCCTGGTGGACATGAGTTAAGAGCTTGTGGCCAGTCCTGACACCCGAGACCGCTTGATCGAGGAATCCCCGAGCCTTCTGAATGTGACCTGGAACTTTCGAAAAGAAAGTGTTTGCTTTGCTTCGTGCTTTGTCAAAGAATCCCATCCGTGCTGCTTGCCGCCTGCGTTTCTTTTTCTCTTACTTAGCGCAAAGAGAAAAAGAAACCACAGATGGTTGAATTCGACGACAGAAACGCTGGCCTGCCAACTGCTGCTGCTTTTACTTACCCAAACCAGCCTATTCTCAACATCCATGCGAGACAGTACGGCTTCATCCGCGGTAAACCAGGGGCAACGTTCAACAGATTGTTCCATACAGGGTTTTACGTGCCAGGAAAGGGCGTGGTGAAAGATGTCTTCAACAGACCGCTCTCAGTTGCAGAGAAAGTCACCCTCCGAGCTGCTCCGTACCAAAGCAAGGTCGCTCGGGATGCGGTTGATGCTCTCCATGCCGTGGAGAAGGAACGGGCGAAGCAAGCTTATTTCGATGAGCTCGACGCCAATAATCTTTTCCCGCGTAGGGGCAGGACCATTGCCTTACCCAGATCGGTTGCATCCCAGACGAACTCAGACGGCTCAGCCACCATCTTCCACCAGCCGGCATGGGTGCGAACTCAGCAGAACCAATTTGTGGGGGATGTGACCAGCAACGTCCAGCGAGGCGGCGATTCGCATCTGCCAGAGAAGGGCAACAGCAATGCAGGAAAGCCCATCCTTGGAATCAATCCCGTTGTGACGAAACGCGATGATGGCGAGAGTCTGACCGACGAAATTGGGCGACTGGGAAAGGTGTCGGGAATCACTTTCGGAACTCAGACCAGTCCCGTCCTGTCTCCCCCCAAACATGCAGTTCGCGATATGCGTTCGGTGGCGTCGGAAACCAACATGCCTGACATTGGCAGAACCACATTGGACCTCATATTCGCAAACGGCGGCCGCTTCCAGACGTTCATGGACCAGCTGCGTTTCGGGAACGAGACGCTTCAGCAGCAGCTTCGGGGGCAGGAAGCCCAGCTGGGTAACATATCAGCTGCCACTATGTCCACATTCAAGAACATCCTCGTTTCCATGGGCTTCCAGGAAAGTAGCCTTCCTGCGACGATCAGTCCAGACGAGATGTTGCGTCTCGTGAAGCAGGTTGAGACAATTTCTCCGGTAGCAATCACCGAGATAGCAGCTATGCGAACCCTTATAGAGACTTTGAAGAAGCAGAGAACGCAGGAGGTTGCCGATATGGGAACGCAGTACTCACCTCCTTCCACACCGGCAGCTGCCTCCAGTCGTCCCGTTCCTCCACCTATCCAGACCCAGTGGCAACCGAGGGGGTCACCGACTCCATCCCTTCCATCCGTCGATTCTATCTTTGGTCAAAGCAGCCTGAATTCATCCCCAGAGCGGTATGGGCATAGCAGCGGGAGGTCTACACGACCTATGTCTATCTCTCCGGACGTAGCACCCCAGTTCTCTCCCGAACCCCAGCCTTCTGCTCCTGGTCCTAGCAGCTTGAAACGAACCGCAGATCCAACCCAGACGGAAATATTCGGCCCTGAATATACGGTGGAGGCCGACCAAGACACTCCGGTTGTCCCCTTACAAAAGGCAGCTAAAGGCAAAGGAAAGGCACCGGCCGTAAGATCATCCAAGAGAGAAGCTGCAGCACCTGAGAAGTTGTCTGACGACGCTGGATTCAAACAGACCTCGACTCGGAAAGGGAAAGGGAAGGCTAAGTAAGTTTACTCATCCCATGTCTTCACTCGTTCTATGTATGTATGGGTTACTGCGCGTCTTATCGCCTGCGCCACCGTCTTATGTACGGTGGTGCGAACGAAGTCTTGTGTTTATCGATGAGATTATCGATGAGTATTGTGTTTATCGATAAACTCGACGGCCAGTTTGGGCCAGCAAAAATGTGCCGTATGGTTATCGTCCCCTGCGCTTCGCCGCAGCCTGTCGCTCCAACACGAATCTTCTTAACTGGGGAGGAATGACCCCCTTCTTAGGTTTCCCTGATCCTGTTCGTGCTGTTGTAAGTGCTAGTTTCCTCGCCATACGTTTATGAGTCTCGCTTCTGTCTCTACAACTAGAAAAAAATTGCTACTATACGACGTCCACCGTGGACCCAATGAGGAGCGTGCGGTGGTTGTAGACAGTAGTTAGCAACAACACGGCCGTGCTTGGCGCCGGTAACGCGTGCGTTGTGATTACGCGGAGGTTACCGTCTGATCCGACAACGTTCAACGAAGACTCTGTGTCCTCATCAGATGACTGCCAGCTGTATCGCATGACAAACCGTTCGGTGAAGAAGTTTGTCAGATCCACATCTTCCGAGTAGTAACTGGCGTTATCACTCATGGACAGGGCACCGATCATGACACTGTCAGACACGTCGAAGTCGTCTGTGAGAGGGAGACGCCAACCGCCTAGCTGAAATCGCCACGACTTCAAGTTAGCTGTGGTGTAGATACGCAACTTGTCTCCCGTGGTCGTTGCATAGGTGTTATCGTCCCGGAAGCGGTGAGTGAGACCAGTGACACGGCTATTCGTCAATGGCAGGATGAAGTTGTTCTGAGACGCCCCACTGCAGGTATTGGACAGCTGGTTGACAGACACGAAGTCCATCTCCAGGTACTTGCCCGCCTGGATTCCCTTCCAGAGCGTGGAAAGATACTCGCTGCTTGGGGTGACAAGCTGGGCCACGTAGCGGAGGTTGCTCACGGTGAAGTAGGAACCGGCAGGAGCATCTGTGAACGCGCTTTGGGGGGTGTTGAGAGGCAAGGACAGCTCACAAGCTTGGTTAGGCAAGACGCACAGAGGCAGCGGTTGACCGTTCAGGGGCCTCATGCTCCCAAACTGAAGATGATGTTTGAAAGTGAAACCCCCAGCATCGTTTTTGAAAGCGTTTGGAGCCGCTACCCCTTCGTGGTATGCAGGATACTTTCGCCTTTCCTTGTCCACGAATTGGTACAGGTCGGTCAAGAACAAGGGAAAATCGGTAATCTCATCTACAAGCTTCCCGCCGATTCTAATGGAAGCTGATCTGAAGCACCCCATTGCGCCAATGTCGGACACAGTGGCCGTCTTCAGAGCTGTCCCATCGGCGTTGAAAAGGGAGACGGTCCCACTCAGGTATGACCTTTGGGGCCGCAGGAACGACGAGTTACTGTCAATCACTACTTTGACACTATTTGCGCTTGTCCTCGAATCAAAATTTTCCTTGATCGGACGATAGATGGCGATGTTTTCACTCAGGGCGTCGCTATGCATCGAGAATTGCCTACTAGCGTACTGCCAGTTAGCAGGTACCACGGGATTTGTGCTCATGTTTAGGTGTGCTTCACCACCTTCCCTCTACGTTACTTGGTTAGGGATTGAGAAAAAAAAGTTGCCAGCACATGCCAATCCTAACTCCAACGCGATCCGAAGATGCCCATGAATTCGTCTACGCGTGTTGACTGGGCGGAAGGGCCATCCACAACCGTCTCTTCATCTTTGGAACTGTAAGCGATATCATCAGGTAACTCTGGGCTTGCAGCCCGACGTGAAGGTTGTGGCTTCTTAGCTGCCGTCTGCTTAGGTTGGACCCCTGCCATCTGATGGCGCTCAGCCTTTCTGGCAGCCCGTTCCTCCTTTGCTTTCAGTTTCGCTTTCTCCTTCTCCCGTTCGTACTTTTCTATGATCTTCCGAGCTCGTTCCTTTTCTGCTTCCTTCTGCTCCAGCTCCCGCCGCTTAGCCTCCTCCGCTTCCTGCTCTTTTTTCATCTTAGTCAGCTTCCGCAGGTTCTCCGCGCGTTTCTGCTGAGCACGCTTCAGTGCCTCCAGCTGGGCTGGTGTTCTGGGCTTCTTCTGACGCTCTTTGATGGTTGCGTCAAGGACCTCATCGAGACCATCGTCTGCCGCAGGGACTGGAGTAGGAGGCCGATTTGCGTTCTCCTGTACTGGCCTATCCTTATAATCCTCCATTGCAGCTTCTGTTATGAAGCTACCTGTAGAAAAAAATTCGTGAGGCTATTCATCTCGTCTACGCCACGCGATTCGGGAGCATGTCTGAGGGGTCATCGAAGATACCAATCGTGACTATCATAGGGCTATTGGTCTGAATCTCATGCAGCGTTGCGCTGTTGACTAGAGCGATGTCCACTTCGGTGAGAGTAGTGTCTTCAAGAGCATGGAAGCGGTCGCTTGGGTTCACCCATGTGATCACATCGTTGAAATTATCTGGAACAATGGCACAGAGAATATTCATATCACTGTTGATCCCCGCTGGATAGAGGACAGCTCCGTTGGTTTGAAGCGTCCAGGATGTCAAGAGGATAGGTTGGGATGCAGAAAGGTTCAGCGTGTTTGGTAGCTCAAACGATGTGCCGTAGCCAGTCTCCGAAGCTTTGGAGATTCCAAGCTGTAAGTACGCGCTCGATCCGCGATTCCCTTCAAGAATCTTGAACTGCTTTGTCCCAGTGGTTTTAACCCTTAACCGACGCGTGACTTCGTTGTATTCGCATTGATACGCTTGCGTACCCTTCGAAGTCAATGCGCTGGCCACAGCGTCCAGGATGCTGGCACTGCTGTAAGTTCCGGACGGAAGAGTCGCCTTGATGGGCGTCAAAGAGCCTTGCTCGACAAACATGATGGAACTGTTGGACACATCTGTGGCATCCATGTTTTGAAGGAAGCAGACACTTACGACTCGAAAACCATAGCAGGCTATAGGCGACATGCGAAAAGTGGCTTGATTCAGATCAGCCAAGGTTCCCGTGTTCAGGATCAGCTCTCGGTACATTGCTTAGCTGCGTGATGTCTACTGTTTATATTGGGTTGCTAAGAAAATAACACAAAGTGAGACGCCTGAGACGCCCCGGAAGTTTCTAAGGCTAAGGTACCAAAGGAGTTCGAGATCCATCTCAAGGATGAGACACCTCAAAGCTACCCGAGAAAGTTCTTTGCTTTGACAATGGTAGGGAGTTCGCGGAGTGGCAAGACAACCTCAATAGTCAACTTCATAGACAAACTGGCGCCCGTGTACAGTATAGTTGTTGTCTTCACGCCATCCAGTTCAGATGTAACTTGGACTGCCTTACGTAAGCACGAAAATGTATTAGTAGCAGATCTTATCTCAAATCACGTGCTCCATACCCTGTTCGAGCGCCAGACGAAGCTGTATGCGGCGAATAAGGAAGAGAATCATATGCTGATCGTCATCGACGACTTTGGTATCCTCAGTCAAGAGAAAGGACCAGATATCGGAAAACCACCTAAGCAGCCTGAGCTTGTATCGAGCGGGATAAAGCAGATGCTCGATCTTCTCTATAGTCGACCTCCGCATCGAGGCTGCAGTCTGATCGTGTCCTATCATGACTCCCTGCAAATGTCCCCTCTAGTTCGGGTCAATAGCACCCATTGGGTTCTGTACCGCCTCAATCTAAAGCAATATGAGAAGATTGCACCGGAAGTCGCGTGTCATGTCTCGCAGAAGGAGTTCATCTCGCTTGCAGACGCGTATACCAAACAGCCATTCAATTTCATGTACGTGGATTTGAAGGCACATGAGAACAAGGATGTATTCAAACATGGCAAGCCAGCGCCGATGAAAGAAATTACTTCAACAAAGGCAAAGAAGTGACAAGGAAGAACATGGCAGATGAAGGCCCCCTGCCCGAGAGGCAGGACTACCACAAGGCAGTCACCGCGGCGGATGAGGCACGTTTGAAGCGCTTCTACTATGAAAAAAAAAACATCTTAGGCAGAGATCGGCTCTGGTTTTCTTTCCGCAAAGCCTTTCCCGATTCCACCATATCACAGCGAACGATTCTCTCGTGGCTCAAGAGACAGAAGATATGGCAGCAAACGACACCGCCGCATGGAAGTGGAGGCAGCATCCGTCCCATCCTTTCATCCTCACCTGGTGCTTTCCAGATCGATTGTATCAACCTCAGCGCGGTGGCGTTCGGCAGGTTCCGTTACATCGTGAACGCGGTTGACATATTCTCCAAACGCCTCTTCTCCATGGCCATGAAGACACAGGATCAGGCAAATGTGGTTCGCTTTCTCAACCAGATGAAAGCTACGCCTGGGGTCAAGCTTAGATCCTTCACGAGTGACAACGGGTCTGAATTCCAAGGTACTGTGCAAACGTGGGCGCGAGAGAAGGGGGTTACGTGGTCCTTCGGGAAGCCCGGTCGGCCAGGGACTCAGGGTCAAGTCGAGCGTATTAATGGCACTTTGAAGCGGTTGCTCTACGCCGGGATAAGACTTGGTGATAGAAACTGGCCGGCATCCCTGCCGCAGCTCGTCCAGAATGTCAACTCCACGAAAACGCGAACGACTGGAGTGTCCCCGTTGGAAGCAGAAGCAGCTGGAGAGGATGAGAAAGGTGAGATCTATCAGCGGCTGGTGACGGGCAAGACTAAGGGTAGGGGAATCAAGTTGCAGCCACCACTCAAGGTCGGGGATGTTGTTCGGATGCTGAAAGGAACCGGTGGGACTAACATCCAGCGACGGGCGAAAACGGGTTACTTTGGGGATGAGACGTACAGGGTGATGCAGATGGTGAAGAGTAACTTTGCCAATTACTCAGCATCATACAAACTGTTCGATATAGGCCGGGGAGAGGTCATGAGAGGTCTCTATCCTGCATCCTCGCTGAGGCTAGTGCCGCCTGAAACAAACGAGGATCAAGGCTCGGTCCCGCTCCCCCCCGACGACAACGATGAATACGAGGTAGAAGCTTTGATCGGGAAGCGGACTAGACGCGTAAGGGGAAGGCAGGTTGTGGAGTACAGAGTCCTTTACGTAGGCTATCCTGAAAGTGAAAGCACCTGGGAGCCGCGAACGGAGCTGCTGGAAACAGCACCCGTTCTGGTTGAAGAGTACGACAATGCTCACTGAATGGCCATTGCTATGAGCCACGCTGCTGCAAAAGCTTCCTTGGGATTGGACTCGTGAACATGTCTCCATCCTTTTCGTGTCAAGAGCAGCAGGTCATTCCGTTCCCATAGTCTCCACACTTCGGCCATCCTTTTTAGCCGACGTAAAAGTAGACGCGATTGGATGTCCCCGGACATAGATGTTTTTTTAAGTTACTTTACTAAGAAAGACGTTGACGGATGGTTTATACAAGCTTAACGCAAGTACAGAGGGACCGCATCCGACAGCAAGGTTGGGAACCGTTGAAGGAGAAACTCGCCAGCAACTCTCTATGGCTGATCCTTGACGAGACTGTCAGAGCGCGAATCTGGGGTAAACTGTATGAAGAAATCAGTGAAGATATCTTCTTAGAAACTGTCAGTGTGGTCTACCCGCCTTCACCAGCCAAAGGTAGGAAGCCGCAAGGCAAGAAAGCAGAAACAGAATCGACAAGCTGATTTCGCATCGCGTTTATCGATAAACTCAGAGAGCAAACGCGTACATAAAAAGCCCTCGCATATACGGTGATGGAATGTATACATGTATGTAGCATTTATACATTCAACATGACTCCTTTCCCTCCGGAAATCATAAACAGGATCGTGGACTTTCTCCCACACAACGACCATCGGTCGCTCCTCTTCACTTTCGGACGCATGGACCTCCTACGTGCCAAGTTGGAGGCTCACATGACGAGCCGAGCCCGTCTTGAGTACGATTGGAACTACGACGACGCTGTCGTAGACGCCTGGCAACAAACAATCGGTGGAACCAGAGGGGTCATCCATTTGAGAACAAGAGTCTATCCTGATGGTCGTTGCGTTGATATCACGCACGTCGGGGCGCTCGAAAAATGTCACCTCCAATACGTTGAGAACGCTAGCGGCGGGTACATTCGTCGTCACTACTGCTTTGAAAGGTATCTTGAAGTTGATTGGGTCTGGGGAGAGTGTGCGTACCATCAAGAAGGATATTATCGATTCCCCCAAATGTGTAACTGGCGTTGCGGATGCCGAAGTCACATGTTGTGCATACCAAGCTGGTGGCGCCTCTCCAACATGCCTCTCCGACAGGTTGAGGAGTATGTTTAAATCGTGCGCGGCCAAAAGGACCTCACAGTGGAAGCGTAGATGGTAGTACCTTATGCGTCTTAGAACCGCATATTATACCACCATTCCCGCATATAGCACCTCTCCATCATTGCTCAACTGGTACTCGTCCGAATCTGACCGTCTTATACTTCTTAGAACCTTTTTTGAGAAAGTGTTGAGAATAAGGAAGGAAAAAGGATGGTAGCTTAGAGATGAAAGGGCGGTACTGTGGGACTTTGCTGGAAACGGTATAATCATTCTAAGTGATCTAAGTTCTCCAATCACTGCCCGCGTCTATAAAAGGAGGTCATGTACAGAGCAACTTACTACGCTCAATCCTATACGGCTAGCGACTCTGATACATTCCAGCCCTGGTAACCGCGCGAAGGACTGAATCTTTACTGATATTGAGAAGCATTGCTAAGTTTCGGATCGTATCGGCTGTGAAAGTCTTCTGGAAACCGCCGACATCGAGGTGAGCAGTGTATGTGTACTTCTGTGTCTTCATGGCGAGTCTTTGTCCTGTACCTATAGGCTGCCAACATCATTTTTAATCTGCTGCGTTTCCCTGCGTTTGGATGCAGTTATCTCTTTTCTTGTCCTTATAACAGGACCGTGCTTAGGCCAGGATGAGCAACACATTCAAGAAACCCCGTCTTTCCGAGTTTGATGCGAAAGGCATCTCAAAAGGGCAGCTGCTGGAGGCAGCGGAAGAGTATCAGAGGCAAGGATTCATCCCTGTGCCTGCCAAGGTAAAAGGCTACAAGTGGAACCAAGAGCTAGGAAAGTTCAAAAAGCAAATGACCTTCGAGAAGGAGTTCACGAGCACCACGCTTGATGATTGCCTTGAAAGATTCAAAGCCTTGACGAAAGTAAACGCGATCGCGTTGCTCTGTGGGCCTAAGAGTGACACTTTCGCAGTCGATGTTGACGACATAGCGAAGTTCGATTCTTGGTTGGAAGCTGAAGGCAAACCTATCGAGACAGCCGTTCAGCATCGGGGGTTGGACGACACTACCTGTTTCGGTCAGACGAGCGCCTTCGCGGCTTGGAAGGTCAGCAGAACATTTCCTTCCCGGGAGATATCAAGCTGGATGTTGACCTCCGAGGCGGGGATAAGTACACCATCCTCGTCGAACCGACAAAGCTTTGGAGTCCGGACAAACAGCATGTCTTTGAGTATCGGTGGGCAGTACCCCGCACACAGCTGCGAGCTTCGCTAAAGCCTACTCCCGACTGGCTCTACAAGGCGATTGAGAGCAATAAGAAGGCACACAAGAAAAGCCCTTCATTTTCATCCTCGTCCTCTTCCTCGGTTGCACCCTCCTCAAAGGCGTCCTCATCCGAAAAGTGGGAACCTGAAGGACTTACGCAAGCTTCTTGTGATACCATTGCAAAAGTGTGTTCAGAGACTTTTCCAGAGTTCGACCAGACGGATTTCTTCCGCATCCAGTGGTACCGTACCTGCATCTTGGCACGGGTCCGGAGTTCGCACTGCCTTTTGAAGGAAAGCGATCACAATGATAAGCCCGGTCACGGCTACCTGGTCGTTGCTCGAACAAAATCATCTACCGGTGCTTTAGCACAAAGTACGCCGAGTGTTCTGGTGGGGAGATAAAGCGACCCATCGAGAAACAGGAAAGCGGACTGGCTATGACAAAACTTTACACCGACCATTCTCCCATGGCCGCACAATGTAGCGCGATCGTTACTAGCACCTTACCGATCGAAGATCGAGCGGTGGCGGAACTGGTGCTTAGTCAACTGGAAGGCACAGTCGTACGCACCACCGGGTCCGAACCGCTGAAATGGCACGCGTATAATGATGTTGCAGGAATTTGGGAAGTGAAGGACGCCGGGGTCATAGCACGCCTGATCTTCGACTCCATCGCGGAGGAGTCGAGACAGCTGCAGACGTACTATGAAGCTGAAAGGAAGAAGCTCGTTTCTGCAGATGCGGAGGGGACCGATGAAGCGCAGGGGAAACAAAACAAAAAGGAGCTCGATCGTCTAATCGGCCGGGCAAAGGCCTTGTACTCACACGTCAGTGCGAACCGAACAATGAGCTCAACACTGCGCAAACTACAAGATGACATATGTGATGACCGAGTCAGGAAGCTTTGGGATACGAGAGATGACCTTCTTCACTTTTCCAACGGAGTGTATGATTTCAGCAAGACGGAGTTCCGGAAGAGCAGCCCACAGGACTATTCCACTCGTGCATTGACTCTCGAATATGTCCCGTACGCACAGCACCCTCCTCACAAGAAGGCAGCCGTCAAGAAGTTCTTCTCCGACATAACTTTGGATAATCAAGAGCTGGAGGATTTTTTGCTGAAGATTCTGGCTTCTATTCTTCACGGAGATGACCCGAACCAGTTAGGTTTTTTCTTTGCCGGGTCAGGATCGAATGGGAAATCCGCCCTGATTCGACTTCTCAATCACGCTCTTGGGCCCTATTGTACTTCGCTTTCCACTGCTTTATTGGGTTCCGAGCCCAACAACGGAAACGCTGCTAGCCCTGCTCTGATGCAACTTAAGGGCATGCGAGGGGCCTTCGCTACTGAGTACGAGCGGCCAACCATGGAAACCGGCTTCATCAAATCTTGGATCGGACGTGACCAGCATACCGCCCGCGAGAACTATGGTAGTAACGAGAACTTCACCATCAAAGCCACTTTCCTTCTCGCGTTGAATAACATGCCTATCATTCGCGACAAGACTCATGGCTTCTGGCGGAAGCTGTGCAAGATACCCTTCAATGCTGAGTTTGTCTCTCATACTCCTAACATGCCGAACGAACGGGAATCTTCACCCGACTTTGAGAAGAAGCACCTGCTACCTGCAGCAGACACATTCTTGGCGTTACTAGTGGATGTATACTACCCGAGATATGAAAGCGAAGGGATGAAACGATCCGTCTGGCCGCAATGCGTCATAGACGCAACGGACGAGTATCGTCACACCCAAAACACCGCGGCGGAGTTCTTCGAAAACTATGTGAGACCCCCAACGAGTCAAGAACACTACATTACCTGCTCCGCCTTCGATGCGCTTTTCGTAAAGTTCTGTGAAAAGAAAGGCATCCCATCAGGCAAGCACATCGTAGGTCTGCGTGACTTGATGGACAAGAAGTACCTTCCTGGCAAAGACCCCAAAGATAAGAATTGCCACAACTTTCATGTCCCTCCTTCTTTCGGGGAGGCTAAGGGCAAGACCATCCGCGGCTGGAAATGTGTTGTAAGCCAGGAATGGAAGGTTGAAGACCCGAAGGATGCCGAAGAGCCCGGGGAGCGATGATTAGACCATTTAGAACAATTATACCGTTTTCAGCAAAGTCCCACAGTACCGCTCCTTCATCTTGTAGCTACATCCTTTTCCTTCTTTTATCCTCAAACCTTTCTCAAAAAAGGTTCTAAGAAGTATAAGATGTACAGTTCCGGACGATTACCGGTTGGTTAACGACGGAGAGGTGCTATATGCGGAAATGGCGGTATAATATGCGGGTATAAGACGCATAAGCTGAAACCATCTACGCCTCCACGGTGAGGGTCCGTTTCGCCCCACATGGTCTGCAGTACCTCTGCATTAGGAGAATCGTAGCTATGTCACATCCTTGGCAAGCGCGGAAACGCGGGACGATGCTCATCCTTTTACAAACGCAGTTGTAACAGGTTCCAGGCGATACATCCTTCGCCAGGCACTTTGCCCCAGACGGTAAAGTCACCTTTCGCTCGCCTTCGGCGAACCGGTACTTCCTCTGGCACCCTTTACAATCAGCGAGAGACCGATAGAAGGCGACCTGACCTTTGGCGACGACATCTTGCTCTTTGAACCATCTAACGCAATCATTCCCCATTCTGATCAGACGTCTCGTCTTCTCGTTCCAGAGATAATACACAGATCGGATCAGATGCATGCATACACAGGCGTCCTCAGAATCAATGTGCTCGATATGCTCCCCGTTGTCCTTTCTCAGCCCATTACATACTTCAGCAAAATCATAGACGCCTTGAACGCCAAACCTCTGGTAGAAGGTTCTGATCGCCATGATCTCTAACCTCCCGTCAACCGTTGTCTCCACCTCTTCTGCTACCCCATCCGCGAGTTAGGTATGACCCACTACCTTCCATTCCCCCCGTGCCGAATGGAAGTTGTCCGCTAAGGATGCCAGTGGGACCTTCTTTTGCAAGATCTCTCGATGATGTTTTGCGACCTCCTTCATCATCATCTTTGTCCTAGACACCATAAAATTATTTACTGTTCTCCAAAGCATGCCACGAGGTGGCTATGTTTGCTGGACATGTCACTGGCAACGATCACCACGACTTTCCCTCCATGATACGCGATTCCAAGATATCCACTTCTCCGAATCTCGAACATGGCCCTCCGTCTCTTTCCCAATCCTCCCTTGAAGCTACAAATGCTTCCGAGTGTCTCGAAAATGTGTCTATTCTCCTCCGTCAAAGCTACGTAAAACATGAACTTCTCCTTCCCTCTGACGGCGCGGCAGAGCTCCCCGAGATCTTCCAAGGAAGCGCATTTCGAGTTGTACAGCGTATGACCCGCTACCACTCGAATCCGCGATCGCGACATCGTTACTAGAGTATATACAAAGGGCGCGGTTTATATAGGGCTCCTATGTCTCTGACGCTTCCATGGAGATATCGGGGCTCGGCTGGTTTGTCGTAGCGTCCTCGGCGGGCGCAGGAACATAGGGAGGTAGATTCTCCCTGGGGCGAACATGGAGTATCGCATGCCTTCGCGCCAGGATTTGGCCTCGTAGCTCCTCGAACTTGAAAGCCATCTTATGCGCTTCGCGCAACATATCGTTCAGAAGTTCCACGATTTCTTCTACGCTATTGCAGCACTCAACATTGCTCGCAGCGCCTCTGTAGGCGTCCAGGAGAGCGTGAAAAGCCGCATCGTGCTGCAACTTGATTTGGGGGTCAGACAGCTCGTCAAAAAAGGTTGTGAGTTCCTCCGCGTTCATCTTTCGTCGTTGTCTATTCTTGATCCGGGAATGGCGGGAGGGCTGGCCCTTTATCAAGGTCATCAGGTCTCATTTTTCGCCCTACGGCACCACTTTCATGAGCTTCCGTCATTCCTACTTTCCACCGCGCGTGTCGCATTTCTATTGGTCCACTAGCGCTCCTACAGAGTTACTGCATGACCAGCGGTAACAGACTGCAATCAAGTCCCTGACCCGTGATCCTTATCGGGATCACATCCAGGTCATCCTTTCGTCATCAGCAGCTGGCTGTCCGATATGAGTCGGCTACGGCCATCAACATCTCTATAGGCACCATGAGATATCGTCGGCGTCCCCTCGTGTCTGTTGTAGTCTTAGACCCGTCGTACAAAACGGGCGCAATGATCAGCGTTGTGAGTAGTACCCTTTGCTCCCGGATCGTTATCGCCATGGCTGCATTCTTGCTAAGTCCTTGCTGCCGAATACGGCAAGACGATCATGCCTTCCAGTAGGAATGCAGGACGTATCTATCGTTTGAACGACGTCCCATATAGAAGCTATTTACGCTTCCCATAGGGTTCTGTCAAGTCCTGAAAACGAAAGCGAGTTTGTCTCCTGAGACGATAGGTGAGTGTTGACTGCTGCGTTGCTGTAGCCCGGTCGAAGCGCGAGAGGTGCGGGATGTACGGATGTCTGGGTCGTCACTGTGCCAGACAAATACGTTTGGTGCTACGGAGTCGATGGCAGAGAGGTTTCTGTGCTTATATGTGTGTCGAGGATGGTCGAGTCGTTTAGATGTACGGGAGGGGAAGGAAAGGATGTGCGGGAGAGAAAAGGATGTACGGGAGGGAAAAGGATGCCAGACGCAGTACTTATGTATTCAGTATATTTCAGATACGAAACTTGCAAGATACAACTCTCGTCTCGGTCCCTGCGATCAACTCAACTCAACTCACGAGTTTGCGATAAACACAAAATCTTATCGATAAACTCGCGACTTCATTGACTCGGCCCCCGAAATCACGTGTGACAAGAACGCGAAAACGCCACGCGACACAGCTCACGCGACATGAGTGATTCCGACAGCGAGACGCGCCAGACAGAGCTGGTCATCAACTTGCAATCCTGCGACGTCCCTGGGATGATCCGCACGTACATCGACAGCCCGTACAATACCAATCGCGTGAATGAGAGAACACGCCGTTTGGCAAATGTGAGCCAATACTGGTTCGCCGGCCTGCTAGTCGACCTATCCAGGCGGGAGCAGCTCAGAGCTGCCATCTTGGCCCGCAACCCGCGCCTCGGTAACAACACCCTCGGTCAATACCTTGGCTATGTTTCAACTTTCCTTGAAAACATACTTGAGCATCCCGACCTCGTCGCTCAGGTGGCTCTTGCCCTCCATGCCAAAACTGCGCAAACAAGGCTTGCCCTCAAAAGGGATGCGACAGCGCTGAGGATCTTTGCCAATAGGATCCAAGCGGGACTTCCCAACCCCCAAGCAGCGATGGCGGTTCCGTCTGTTCAAGGCATCGACGCAGAGACCACCGCGGACGCCGATGCGCAACAAACGGCCGCAGTGAACCATCGCGAACGAAACGACTTCAGCGAGGATGAGTGGGAGATAGTCAAGGACATTAAGCTTGACAGACTCTTCCCACAAATCGTTTAAGGTGGAATAGAGCGAGTACGACGCTTTTCCGACGGATTGGCTGCCGACCGTCGATACCAGGTGGAGCTAGGCATCCACTTGATCCGCTACGGTTGCGAGCCCAATTGTCGCTCCGCTCATATCAAGGAGAAGCACGACATTGCTTCTGCTGGAAACGAGGACTCATTGGCCTTGTTTTCGCAGCTTGGGGAGGTTCACTCCTACCATGCAAGGGCCAAGCATCAAGAGCGCGTGATAACCCAGCTCGGCAACATCTCTGCCCACTACCAGACCGACTTCTACAAGATGTTCCGCAAAGATCTGCCTCTGGGTGAAACCGAGGGGTGCCTCTTCACGAACAAGGATGACCGACCTTGGGACGCAAACGAGTTCCGCGACGTCATGAACCGTCTTCTGCAGGAGCTGACGGGTCACAACGTCACCCTCAATCTCCTTCGGATCCTTGAGATCACCTTGAACCGCCCGCCCGACATGACCAACGAGGTAGAGCGCCGGTTCGCGCACGTTCGTGGCCATACCGTCGAGGAAAATCGTTGGTACGACCGTTGGAGCGGCAAGCTTCGTCTAGAGCAGTATCAAGCTGAACAGGCTGCGCTGCAAGCTCGACCCTTAGAGGACCCCACTCCACCTCCCGCGGCGCAGCGACTTCGGGTTACTGGTCCGAACTTTCCCGACCTGGCGGTTACCGTCAACCAGATTGTGCAGCGTCTTATGCCTGGATTAGTCACCAATATCGTCGCCCAGCTGCAAGACCGGCCTGAGCACGAGGACGGCGCTCACTCTGCAGGTGACGATCAAAGGACCGGATCGGTTGTAGCGGACGATCCAGTATTTACTTATGGCATGGAACCAGAAGTGATTGCGGCCAGCGACGGACCGTTTGCCGAGACGGTTCAAGTTGCGCTGATCAAAGATGCGGTGGTCAACAAGGCTGAAGATGCGTCGGCTGACAAAGAAGAAGGCCTTGAACTTGTCCCTGTTGACCCTTGAGAGAGGTGACGAATGGCAGCTTGGATGTACAGCGGGTCGTGAGATTCTTGTAGGCTAGCGTGTTTGTGTGTCCAAATAGGATCTGTATGTATATGGAATAGTGTCAATTCATCGCATCGCATCGCGTCGCCCGTAAGGACGCGTTGAGGTGAATAGAATCCATCCGTTCGTTCAGACATGAGATGGAGACTTCATCGCATTGCGTTGCATGTCCGTGATGCGATGGAGAGAGATGGACTTGTCACGTGACGCGCGAATAGAATCCATCGCGTCGTTCAGACATGAGATGAAACATGGCCTTCATTGCATTGCGTTGCATGTCCGTGATGAGATGAAGACATGAGATGGATGGATGGAGCTGTCACGTGACGCGCGAATAGAATCCATCGCGTCGTTCAGACATGAGATGAAACATGGCCTTCATTGCATTGCGTTGCATGTCCGTGATGAGATGAAGACATGAGATGGATGGATGGAGCTGTCACGTGACGGGTGAATAGAATCCATCGCGTCGTTCAGACATGAGATGAAACATGGACTTCATCGCATTGCGTCGCATGTCCGTGATGCGATGGAGGCAGAGTTGGAGGCAGGGATGGAGTTGTCACGTGACGCGCGAATAGAATCCATCGCGTCGTTCAGACATGAGATGAAACATGGCCGATGCGACTAGCGACGGCAGGATGGAAGGATGGGAGGGTGTGTTTGAAGACAGTGAAGAGAAGAGGAAGGAGACAGAAGGAGGCGGACGTAGTCGCCAAGTAGAGTCTCTAGCGACGAGTATGGCAGCAATGGTAGCGGGGCAGCGGGTTTGGTCAAGCTGGCCCCAACGCATTTTATGGCTTCATCGCCGAGGGCGTTCTCATCGATAAACTCACCGGGGTAACCAGTATGTAACTGATACAGGGACTTGGGAGGAACGGACATGTAGCGAAGGAATAACGGGAAAGTGGCAGCAATGGTAGCGGGCGGCGGGTTAGTCAAGCTGGCCCCATCGCATTTTCCATGGCTTGATCGGCGAGGCCGTTGTTATCGATAAACTCGCCGATTAAGCAGTATATAACTGCTACAAAGACCTAGGAGTAACGGGCATGTAGCGAAGGAATAACGGGAAAGTAGCACCTATGAATCAGCGGCGTAACTGGGACGTAATGCATACATACTATGTACTGTAATGGTTATGACCAGTATACAGACCAGTTATGCACCGAATACACCACAGTTACATAACCAGAAAATAGCAGTGTCGTAGTGCAGGTGTAATTTAAATTACACCTGCACTACGACACACGCCACCTGGGTGAGAGCCAGGTGTCGTAACCACTAAGCCAAAATGTGTGTGTTCCCGTTACAGTGTTGGAGGTATCATCCTCCCGAGTCCTTAGTTAGGGTTCCCGTAGTTGAGTCCCTAGTTAGGGTTTCTACTAGTTAAGTTCCCCTTGTGACTCACCTCCCGCTTACGCCACGCTTACGCGTACGGGAGTTCACTCCTTTCTTCCCCCTCGGACCTCACGTCCGTTTTCTACACACAAGACTTCAATACATACTTCACAGTACTACATCTCACACAACATAGAGTTCGCTCAGTCATCTGCTTCCTCTGCCGACTACTGCTAAGTAGTCCAGCCAAAGCGACGGCTATCTGGTACTCTAGATGAAGAAGCCTGTCTTCCTGCTTGATAGGAATATACCCTTCCTGATTGGGATCCATTGGGTCCATCAAGAAGGGGTTGTCGGTTCCCGCGGGTCCGCAAAATTTGGGCGCATTCACACACGTCGTGGTTGCGTCTTCCAACTCTGCAATAGACTTTTCCCCCTTCCTCTCTTCCACATATCCACCGGGCATTTAGTCGGCGGCAGCGGGTTCGGGAGAGCTCTTCCTGAGTTTGGTTGTTGAATCCAAGTTGACAATTGGCGACGGGAGACCGAGAGTTCTTTATGCTGACTCGTCCGCTAGTTGCGGGCGGAGCCAGGGCTCATAACCACTTACCAGTAGTCGGCAGAGGGAGCAGATGACTGAGCGAACTCTATGTGATGGGGAGACGAAGCCCTTGTCTGTGTATGAAGATATATAGAGAAGTCTAGTTGTAATGAGGTGCTGCAGGTGTCACCTTAGTGCGGGGAGCGCGTAGGGCATGAGATCATGTGTAGCATAGATTATATTGGAGTTCTACGCTCTGGGGTGACTCACAAAGGAAAGAAAAGCCTTCGGGCGGCGCCCTGGCAGGTAGAAACTCTAGAATTCTTTCAATACATCCAGCGGAGACAGAACTAGCCTCTGGCAACGGACCTAGCATTATTACATGGTAGCACCACCCTTCAAGATCTCTCCGCCAACCTACGATGAGCAACTCTCAGGCTGTTATGATCTCGACGACGGAGGCGGAAGCGAAGTAGAGAAGACAGGGCGAGAGTGATAGGCGACAAGAGATTGTATTGGCGAAACAAGAAACAAGGACTAGAACAGGAGATGAGAAGAACTGGTGTTGATCTGCTGGGGAGGAAGGGAACGGACGAAGAGAGGCCGGCTATTTATAGATAGGCAACCCAGCAGATCAGAGAACAACAACAACAAGAGGGGACTGGGGGGGCGCCAGCTATGCTCCTAGAGCGTGCGTGGCGAGCGTAGAGAGCATTGCTACAGCTGCTGGCTATGGGGAAGTAGTGGGGGGTGTAGAGAAGCCGAGGGGGGATTGGCGAAATGAGAGGAGAGAGGAGGAGTGACAATATTGCAAGAGGATTGGCAAAATGAGAGGAGAGAGGGGGAGTGGCATTGGCATTGACATTGACACTGACATTGACATTGACATTGACACTGACATTGACACTGACATTGACATTGACATTGGCGTTTGACATTTGGCGGTTGACATTGGCGGCTGTCAGTAGGTAAGCTTATGGTATGGGCGCGTCGTCCATAACAGCACCCCTCTCTTTAGCGGCGGCGGCGGCGGCGTGGAGTTTGGTGTGGCCGCAGAGGAGGTGCTACGGGGACAGAGGAAGGCTTGTTGGGGTACGCGCTGTGGAAGTCCTGGAGGAGTGCGTAGGTATGGGTGAGGTGTTCCACGGGTTCCCAGGTGTTCTCGGAGTCAGGCCAGCCCTGCCATTTGACCAAGTACTGAAGGCGACGACAATGGATGCGAGAGTCAAGAATGGCTTCGACAACCCACTCTTCTTGACCCTCAACGGTCTCTGGGCGCGCGGGTTCGGGTTCGTGTCGTTCGGGGATGGTGAAGCGGGGTTTGAGGAGCGAGACATGGAAGAATTTGTGGATTTTGTACGTAGGCGGGAGCTTGAGCCGGTAGGCGACGGGATTGATTTTTTCAACGATGGGGAATGGCCCAATCTTGCGATGGTCGAGTTTCTGAGAGGGCCGGGTTGTATGGAGGTTTTTGCGGAGGAGCCAGACGTGGTCGCCAGGCTTGAAGTCCGGTCCAGGAATTCGTTTGGCGTCGGCGTAGCGCTTCATTTGATCTTGGGCTTCCTTGAGCTCGAGGGCGAGCTGTTCATGGACTTCCCTGATTTGTTTAGCGCGGGCTTCAGCGGCGGGGTTGACGGATTTGGAGGTAGCAGAGGCCGCGAAACTGAAGCGGGGGTGGAGACCCTTGTTGGCGTAGAAGGGGGTGGTCTGGGAGGCGGACTGATGGGTGTTGTTGTAGGCGAACTCGGCGGACGACAGAAGCTGTTTCCAGTTGTCCTGTTGGTGGTTGCAAAAGCATCGGAGATACTGCTCCAGGATCTGGTTGGTGCGTTCCGTCTGGCCATCGCTCTGGGGGTGGAAGGCCGAGGAGAGGTTGGCTTTTGCCCCAAGGAGTTTGAGAAGTTGACGCCAGAACCGGGACTTAAACTGGGGTCCTCGGTCAGAGATGACGTCGTCAGGGAGGCCGTGGAGACGGATGATGCTGTGGAAGACTAGGTCGGCGGTGGATTCGGCGGATTCTGACTTGCTGCAGGCGATGAAGTGGGCCATCTTGGTGAGGCGACAGTTGACGTTCAGGATGGAGTCGTACCCGTCCACGGGAGGCAGGCCGGTAATAAAGTCCAGGGACCAAGATCCCCAAGGGCGGGTAGGGATACTGTTGGGCTGGAGTAGGCCATATGGTTTGTGTCGACTGGATTTCGCTTGGCTACAGGTATCGCAGGACTTGACGTAGGCCTTGACGAAGCGCCACTGGCTGGGCCACCAGTAGTTGCGGGAGGCGAGTTCGAGCGTCTTGGACATCCCAAAGTGGCCGACTAGGGGTGTATCGTGCATGTCGTGGCAGACTTCAGCTCGGAGCTCGTTGGTGGGGACATAGACCAGGTTATCGTGCAGCAGGATCCCATCTTCATCTGAGAACCGCTTGATACGATCTTGGGTTTCCTCAGTTCGTTGGGCGAGGGGTATCTTGAGCTTTTCGCGAATGGTCTTAGCGAGGGGATTAGAGGCCTGGGCGGCCTTAATCTTGTCAAGCAGCGTGGTATCCATGGGTGTGATGTAGGCAGCCGCGAGTCGAAGGCGTTCGGGAGTCAAAATTGTGGTTGCCTGGGAGCGGAACGCTTCTTCCCCCTCTTTTAGCTCATGTTCGGAGCGTCGGGAGAGGGCATCGGCTTGGTGCTGCTGGGGACCGGGGCGATAGGTAATGACAAAGTCAAAATCCGAGAAGAATATCGACCAGCGGGCTTGGCGGCGGTTCCAGGGTGCGGGTTGTCATGAAGTACTGAAGGTTTTTGTGGTCGGAGGAAACGGTGATCTTGTGACGGGCGCCAATGAGATGGTGGCGCCACTGGGCAAAGGAGTCTTGGATGGCCAGAAGTTCCTTGTCGTATATCTCGTAGTTGATCTCTTCGGCCGTGAATTTGCGAGAGTGGAAGGCCACGGGGTGGAGCTGATTGTCCTGGTCAGGTTGGAGGAGAACTGCGCCAAGAGCGAAGTCGGAGGCGTCAGTTTCGACGACGAAGGGCTTCTCTGGGTCAGGGTGAGCAAGGATGGGGGCGGTGGTGAATGCTTTCTTCAGGTTCTCGAAGGCGGTGTTTGCGGCGGGTGTCCAGGCGTACGGGATGTCTTTCCGGGTCAGGGCTGTGAGCGGGGTAGCGATCTTGGAATAACCTTGGATGAATCGGCGATAGAAGTTGGCAAAGCCGAGGAACCGCTGGACGCCTTTGACATTCTTGGGAGGTTCCCAATCCGTGATGGCAGCGATCTTCTTGGGGTCCATCTGGATGCCTTTCTTGGAGATGATGAAGCCTAGGAACTCAACGGATTCGCGGTTGAATTCGCACTTCTCTGGTTTGGCGTACAACCCATGCTGTCGGAGGCGGGACAAGACTTTGCGGACATGTTTGGGGTGATCTTCGGGGTTCTTGGAGAATATCAGGATATCGTCGAGGTAGACGACAACAAACACATCGAGAATGTCGCGGAAGATGTCGTTCATCAGGTACTGGAAGACGCCAGGAGCATTGCTGAGTCCAAAGGGCATGACATTGTATTCAAATAGGCCGTAGCGGCAGCGGAAGGCGGTCTTCCATTCATCGCCCGGGCGCATGCGTAAGAGGTTATAAGCGCCGCGGAGGTCGATCTTGGTGAGACGGCGGGCGCCGCGCAAACAATCCATGATACCGTTGATCAGGGGCAGGGGGGTAGCGATTCTTCACCGTGATGCTGTTCAGGCCTCGATAATCGACGCAGAGGCGGAGAGAACCGTCCTTTTTTTCACGAATAAGACTGGTGCACCGGCAGGGGACTTTGAGGGTTTGATGAATCCTTTGGCGAGGTTTTCTTCGAGGTATTCGCAGAGTGCCTTCATTTCTGGTTCGCTGAGGCTGTAGATCAGGCCGAAAGGTGGCTGCTTGCCTTCTTCCAGATCGATTGGACAGTCGTAGGGCCGGTGCTCGGGGAGAGTGTCAGCATTTCTCTTTTTCGAAAACGTCGGCGAAGTCTCGATACTCAGGGGGCAGGAAGTCTTTGATGTCTTTCTCGGGTGTCGGGGGTTTACTGGGGCTAGGCGAGGCTGGGAGATCGGGTTTCGCAGGGTTGGCGTAGGCGACAAAGACCTGGTCATGCCTTGCTGCGACCCGGAAGGCTGGGGCGGAGATGAACGAGACTCGGAGCGGCGTGGGAGCCGGTCCTGGGGCGCTGAAGCGAGATACCTTGGGTACTGGAATCGACCATGTTTCGTCGACGGGGACTTCATCCTGGGGGATGCGGATCAAGGGCTCGGGGGTTCTGGCGGGTGCTGGGCTCGGGGGTGCTGGAGAGTTGTCCCAATTCGCGAATTCATGGTACAGACAGTCGCAACGGAAACCGACCTAAAGGTTCTTGAAGTCAAGGTTAATGTCGTGGAGGCGGAGCCAGGGGAGACCGAGGAGGATCGGAGCATGGGGTGATTTGGTGACATGGAAGACGAGTTCTTCGAAGTGGTCGTCGACCCACATGCCTACTGGTTGGGTGTGATGGGTGATTGGCCCAGCAGAGCTGGGTTGACCGTCAACAAGTTCGATCGTCAGTGGACGCTGATGCGGGACTAGAGCGATGCGGTGTTTGCGGGCAAAGTCTCTGTCAATGAAGCAGGACAGGGCACCATTGTCGATCATGGCTGAGGTAGGTATTGGGGCGCGGCTGGATGATACCATGATGGTAACGGGGTAGTTGAAGCGTTCGAGGGGACCCAGCGCAAGCATGGCGCGGGGGTTAATTTCGGAGTTTTCGACATGGGCAGCGGCTAGGAGGGTTGTGTCGGCTATAACGGAGTCGGGAACCAGGGGGGTTGCCTCTCCCGTTGCAGGAGCTGTGAGGTTAGGAGGCCCGGGGCGGTGTGTGTTGTCCAGTCGCTGGGGCTTTACTGCGGCTGGACTTTGGGAAAACCCTGTTCGGTGGAGGGTTCTTTGATGTCAACGTTGGCGGCACGGGTGGTGGTCTTGTTCTTGACGGGGCAGACTTTTGCAATGTGCCCCGCACCACCGCAGTAAAGGCAGAGGCTGTTGGAAATGCGGCGTTGGCGTTCCTGAGGGCTCAGAGGGCCGCGGGGACGAGCGGCGTCAATCTGCATAGGCTCGCTGTGGTCGACAGTGGTGGTAGTAGTAAACGAGGTATGGGGAACCGGGAAGGTCTGGCAGCTTCTGTTTCGCTCCAGGCGGCGCTCAAACAGCCGGTTATCGCACTGGATAGCCTGCTCCATCACCACATCAATGGTGGCCGCAGGGGGCATCGTGAGCATCTTTGACGTCTTCTTTGAGGCCACGGCGGAAGGTAGCGATCAGGGCCTGGTCGTTCCAGGAGACATCGCATTGTAGCTGGCGGAACTCAGCGACGTACTCGGTTGCTGCACGGGTTTGGCGAAGGTTCTGGAGCTTGTTTTCAGAGGTGCAGACCCTGTGGCTGTCTCCGAAGACCGATTGCATCTGACTGATAAAACTATCGAAGTCCTGAAGGCTGTGATCTTGGCGTTCGACTAGGGGCGCCATCCAGGCTTGCGCAGTACCGGTGAGGTAGGTGCCAATAGTTTGGATCTTGATGATGTTGCTGGGGTAGCGGTCGGGCTGGAGAGCAAACATCAACCGGATGTTGTTCAACCACCCACGGAATTTGCTGCGGGTACCATCAAACTTCTCGGGCGAGCTGATTCTTGGCTCCAGAGCAGGGTTGGTGGCTTGGGGACGGGTGTACGTATTGGCTTGAACCTGGGCGGCGATGCTCTGGGCAGCTTGTGCGTCGGCTTGGGCTTGCGCTAGGTTGGCCTGCAAGTTGGCGTTTTGGCTTTGCAAGGCGGCGATGGCTTGGCACATATCGTTCCATTGCTTGGCGGTGAAAGGTACGGATTCGGGTTGGGACATGGCGAAAAAGGTCTGTCGGATGCAGGGCTGGACGGGTTCTGAACTTCGCAGTGTTGGAGCAGATCAAACTGTTATGATCTCGACGACGGAGGCGGAAGCGAAGTAGAGAAGACAGGGCGAGAGTGATAGGCGACAAGAGATTGTATTGGCGAAACAAGAAACAAGGACTAGAACAGGAGATGAGAAGAACTGGTGTTGATCTGCTGGGGAGGAAGGGAACGGACGAAGAGAGGCCGGCTACTTATAGATAGGCAACCAGCAGATCAGAGAACAACAACAACAAGAGGGGACTGGGGGGGCGCCAGCTATGCTCCTAGAGCGTGCGTGGCGAGCGTACTAGAGCATTGCTACAGCTGCTGGCTATGGAGAAGTAGTGGGGGGTGTGGAGAAGCCCAGGGGGGATTGGCGAAATGAGAGGAGAGAGGAGGAGTGACGATATTGCAAGAGGATTGGCGAAATGAGAGGAGAGAGGGGGAGTGGCATTGGCACTGACATTGACACTGACATTGACATTGACATTGACACTGACATTGACACTGACATTGACATTGACATTGGCGTTTGACATTTGGCGGTTGACATTGGCGGCTGTCAGTAGGTAAGCTTATGGTATGGGCGCGTCGTCCATAACACAGGCGGGTGCTAATACCGCCGTTAGATATGCGATAGTCAACAATGACCGCTTAGAACTTGATCCATTTGAAAACCCGCATCGAAGGGCGCAACGGCTCGACGGCGACCAACGCCAAGGAAACGGCCCCGCAGAGCGTAACCGCCCCTTGCACAGGCGCAGGGGGGTACCCCCGTGGTCGTCACCTGGAAGGAGGCACTCCCGCTCACGCTCACCTCGTCGACGTCTAAGCCCGGACCCCCGACGCCGGAAATGGACGCCAGAGGGATACAGGCGCGGCTAGCGAAGAGCGTCAGCGCAAGGCGGCCGCCGAGAAGGAGTTCCGAACCACCTTGGCTAAGATGCTGACCAAGTTTGATGGTAAGGCTAACGGTAAAGACATGGTCGCCAAACTGGAAGAGTTCGTCGACGCCCACCTACGCTATCTGGAAGCCACCAAATTCAGAACGGAGGACGGGGACGTGAAACACTTCATAGCCCACTTGTCGGGAGACGCCGCTGAGTGGTGAAAGCTCGAGGCTCGCTCCAGAGAGCCTCCCGCCACCCGGGAACGGTTCCGGAAGGCACTCAGGCGCAGATTCTACCCCGCCAACCTCCGTAATTCAGTCGAGGCGAAACTGGCCCCCCCTGAAGTTCAAAGACAGCATGTCAGACTACGTTTTGGCCTTCAACGCACTGACCACACAGATCGCTATCCTCCCCGAAAAGGAACATCTCACGCCGCGACAGGAACTTGAGTACTTCCTGAATGGGCTGACCTTCCACCAGGTCGGACGTCGCATCCGTGAGCAGTGTTACCAGTTCATCCTACAACAGGGCAACGAGGACGAAGACACCGCCATCAAGACCCTTCAGGAAGCCGCCCAGAGGGCCTTCCGCATCGGGGGTTATGCCGACGGGATCGCCCGCATTTCGTAAGACGGCAAACGGATCCAACCCGCTACGGCCACTCCGGCCCAGGCTCGCGACAAGCGCGATACACCCCGCACCTTCAACTCCAACCGGGGACCCCTTGGGAAGGAGAGGAAAACTCAGCGAGGCAAATGTCACACTTGCGGCAGCAATGACCACTACGCCCGAGCGTGCCCTAAGAACCCGGACTGACTCAAGATCTCGGCGGCGCCCGCCGAGGCCTTCGACGATGACAACGACGAGTTCCATTTGGCCGCGGAGGAGCCCCCAAGCCCCGCATACTCCTCCCACAGTCAGGATTTTCTCCCCAGGGCCTGACCGCCTGCAGCGCCTCAGCGTCAAGACAACCCGAGGGACCTACCGGACCCTGACTGCAGGACACCATTCCGGAATACCGCCCCGGGCCCGTCATCGACAAGCACACGTTCATGGTCCATAGACGTGTTGGCGGCATCTTCTGCCGCATCCTCATAGACACTGGTTGCAATACCATGCTCATCAGCGACTCATTCGCCCATCGCCATGATATTAACACGTACGACTGTCCCACGCCGCTTGAGGTGCGCTGGGGTGACAAAGCCGGATCATACGGCGCCACGCGAATGATTTGTGCCGACCTCTCCGTCTTCACGGAGGAACAAATACCTCATAAGACCCCTTGGGTCCCGTTCGTCGTGGCCCCAATCCGCGCGGATGTTATCCTAGGGCTACCCTACATTCCTGGACCTTGACCTCCTACGCTTATGGCGCGACAATGGGTTCCCGGCGCTTCAATTCGAGGCTAATGCAACCGTACTAACTTTCCGAGCTCAAACTACCACCCGCCGATGGCAACAACCCAGCGCTTGCGCAGCCCGGTTACTCGAACCTCATACGGGCCCTTGCCCCCGCCATTTCTACCCAAAGCGCGTGGCCTTGAATGAGGAGGGCTTCCTCACGGCCAAACAATTCAAGCGAGCGATCAAGAGGGATAAGACCACCGAGGTCTATACTGCATGGGTCTCACGCACGGACACGGGGGTGGACCTGGCCACAGACGACGCCCTCACGGACGTCGCCGAAGCCGAGGCTAACTTCGTTCGCACGGTCAAGGCGAAGAAACGTGCGATCCTTGCGGACCGAAAGGCAACGGCCACTCCGGATACCACCCCAGAGGATCCACTCGCGTCGGTCGCCGCCGACCACCCTCTTCGCCCCACGTTGGAACAGTTTACAGAAACCCTCTTCACGGAACAGACCGGCCTCCCGCCGGACCGCGGCGACGACAACTTCAGCATTAATCTGAAGCCCGGCTCCAAGCCTGTCATGCTCCCACTCCGCCACTTGGCCCCCGATGAACTCGACAAGCTACGGCAGCAACTCGAGCGCCTATCATCCCGCGGGTGGATCTCCCACTCTAAGAGCCCCTTGGGGGCACCCATACTGTTTGCCCTGAAGAAGGACGGTGGCCTCCGCTGCTGCATCAACTACCGGGCCGCCTCAACAAGATGACCCATAAGGACGCCACACCCCTCCCAAACCTCAACGAGCTTCGGGACCGCCTCGTCGGCATGAAGGTCTTCACCCCTATCGACATCCACGATGCCTACCACTGCATCCTCATTTGGGAGGAAGACCGTGAGAAGACTGCCTTCCGGACGCGCTTCGGCCACTTCCAGTACAACGTATTACCCTTTGGGCTGACGAACGCGCCCGCGACGTTCCAACGCCTCACGAACAAACTCCTGGGTGACAAGTACGATTCATACCTCATCTCTTACCTTGATGACATCCTTATTTTCAGCCCCAACATGGACTCACACATCGGGCATGTCAGTGAAGTGCTGAAGACCCTCTCGTCTCACCGCCTCCACGTGAAACCGTCCAAATGTCAGTGGGCAGTGGACCAGGTCGAGTTCTGCAGGCACATGGTCGGTAAGGACGGCCTCTCCATCGCCCCGTCCAAGGTCGAGGCTGTCCGCACTCGACCCGAACCCACCAGCGCCCTCGAGCTCCTCTCCGTTATGGGGCTAGTCAACTATGTCAAGGAATACATTCCGCATTATGCTGATACAGCCCTCCTACTGACGAACCTTCCATCCGGCACGCGCCCGTGGGAGTGGGGCGCCGAGGAACAAGCAGCATTCGACACCATCAAGGCGCGCGTCGCCGATGCCCCTTGCCTGGCGTTGTTTGACCCCGATAAGTTCCCCTACGTCTTCTCTGACGCGTCGGGCTTCGCCGTAGGGGGCTGGATTGGTCAGGGCAGGGACGGCAACTTTCCCAAGCCGAATCCACTGCCCACCACAAAAAAGGGCCTCAATAACCTTCCGCGCCTCCGCGTCATCTCATATTACTCACGCAAGATGGCTCCGGCCGAAACCCGATACCCCGTGCACGAACAGGAGCTCCTCGCATTGGTCAAAGTGATCCGCGCTAACCGCCACTACCTCGTTGATCGCCAATTCTGTGCATTCGTCGACCACGAATCCCTCATATACCTCCAGAATCAGCCTCATCTCTCCCGGCGCCAACTGGATGGGTGGAGTTCCTTCAGGACTACAACTTCACCATCGAATACCTCTCCGGCGAGTTCAATCACATCGCCGACATACTCAGCCGCACACGGCTGTACGCCCCAAAGTGCGCCAGCTGTCAGATGAAGGTCGAAGTGTTCTCCATTGTCACCGGGACACCTCTACCGGACATCACCGGCCGCCTCCCTACTGACGCCAAGTGGCTCACTGCGCTCGACGATGACAAGTTCTGCAAGGACGCCCTCGCCCACCTGCAGACCACCGAGACGAACCCCGACGACCCCTCTACCCTCTCGGGTTTTGCCCGCCGCCTCACGCGCGACGACCGCGGCTTCCTTTTGTACCATGGCCGCCGCTATGTCCCCGAGGGCCTTCGGGGCCCCCTCCTCAGGTTCTATCATGACTCCCTGGCCAACGGCGGCCACTCGGGTGTCCAGCGCACCGTCGCCAAACTCCTCGCGCTCTACTACTGGCCCCGCCTCAAGCGCAAGGTCCACCAGTACGTCTGGACTTGTCCTGACTGCCAACGCAACAAGCAGGCTTCCAACTTCGGGCTCCTACGCAGCATTCCGGTCCCCAACGAGCGCTGGTGTTGCGTCGGCTTGGACATCTACTTCCCCACGGCAAACTCTAAGGGGGGGGAAGCAGGAGACGAGTCCGTCATGGACAAGGGTTAGGGTTTTAGGGTTAGGGTTAGGGTTAGCCGTCCTCATCCTGGTGGACTACTTATCCAGCTGCGTAATCCTCATCGAGACCCACGCCAAGGCGACGGCAAAGGAACTCGCCCCGCTGTTCTTCGACCAGGCCTTCCGCATCACGGGCATGCCCCACACGATCATCAGCGATTGGGACACCAAATGGACCGGCGCCTTTTGGAAGCACCTCCTGAAGTGCGCCGGCGTAGAGCAGGAACTCTCGTCGGCACGCCACCAACAGACCAACGGCAAGACGGAGAACGTCATCAAGACAATCAAGAAGATGATGGTCCCCTACCTGAACTACACCGGCTCAAACTGGCGCAAGATGCTTCCCCTCCTCGAGTACAACTACAACAGGACGCCCCAGACCTCCACGGGCATGTCCCCGTACGAGATCGACATCGGGTACATCCCGAAGGTACCAGACCAATGGGGTACCAGCGACCCAACAGAGCAACTGAAACAGGCCGATCAAAAGTGCATTGAGGAGCGCATGCAACAACTGACCGAGGTGAGCCGCATCGTTCAGCACAGACTCCGAGAGGCCCAGGACAGGCAGGCAAGATACTATGACAGGAACAAGAATACGGACGCGTTCGTAGTAGGCGACCAGGTCCTGCTGAACCGCGAAGGCATCCAGATCAAGAGTATCTCGGCCCGAAACAAGAAGCTGTCCACGCTATGGATCGGGCCCTTCACCGTCAGCGGAAAAGGGCCCCACCCGCACACCTACGAGCTGGAGCTCTCCCACGAGTTCAGTGGACTACACCCGGTGTTACACGTCATCATCCTACGCAGGTACAACCCTCCGGAGAACGGCCCATACCGGAAAGTGGACGCACCACCCCCCCCAGAGGAGTCAACGGCGAACTCGAACACCAAGTTGAAGACATCCTCGACTCCAAGTGGGTACGCAACACCGAGATGTTCCTGGTCAAATGGGCCGGCTACGACGTGTCCCAGAACACCTGGGAGCCACTCCGACACGTCCATGACACCTCGGCCCACAAGCGATATGTCCGAAAGCAAGCCGCCAAACGCCAGGAGACTCGGGAGACCAAGGCGAAGGAGAGAGCGGCAGTCTCTCGTCGCCGTAAACGTATCTGAACCTTGTACATACGTGAAAACAGAGTTTCTACTATCCGAAATGATCATTACCGTTACGGACTCATGCGGGTGGGTACTAGTACCAAGGCCTATGATGCGGGCGGGTACATAGTACCAGGGCCTATGATGCGGGCGGGTACGTGGTCCCAGGGCCTATGCGAGCGGGCAAGCAAGGTGTCAGGGCTCATGCGGGCGGGTATGCAATACCAAGGCCTAGGATGCGAGCGAATGCGAGGCACCAGGGCTCAGGACGATCGGTGAAGTACCAAAGGGAAACCCTCCAACGGGATCAAATTCAACAAAATATATACAAGAAAGAAGAACGACGACGCCAGGCTAAATACCAGCCTGTTTGGCGAAAGACCATTGGCAACGTGAGCCGTGGCAGGCGGTCCCCATGCCACAACGCAGCGGGACGAACTGCTGGACCTTCATCTGGCTAGATGGAGCGCATCACGTCAGTGGCGGGACCTGTCGGAAATTCACGACTGTTGTACTTACGCGCGGACATGCCCCATACACTGGATGTGGTCGCAAGGGAAGACCCGCACGTCCTCGGCCAGACAATCGCAGTCGGGCCACACACAGGTGCAGGGTAGCGCCTGGCAGAAGAGCGGCGCTTCACACTCCTCCCCGAAACCGTCCACGTACCCACACGTGAACTCCCTGATGGGCGTGTCGGTCTGTCGGGAAGAGACGTGAGCTGTCAGTCACCCCTCGGGAACCGCCCATGACATGCGGTTCCTTACGGTGTTATCACAGAGCGGGAGGATGCAAGGCCGGCATATAACGTGCTGGCACGCCAAGAGGAACATCTTGCGGGGGCGGTACATATTGCAGTTCCAACACGTAGGTCGGGCCAGTGGAGCCGGGGGCTCCGGGGTACTGTCCGAGTGCACCTCGGGGGTGTCCTGAGATAGAATTGGTCAAACCACGTAAGTTCAGTCAATCTGTTATGATCTCGACGACGGAGGCGGAAGCGAAGTAGAGAAGACAGGGCGAGAGTGATAGGCGACAAGAGATTGTATTGGCGAAAACAAGAAATAAGGACTAGAACAGGAGATGAGAAGAACTGGTGTTGATCTGCTGGGGAGGAAGGGAACGGACGAGGAGAGGCCGGCTATTTATAGATAGGCAACCCAGCAGATCAGAGAACAACAACAACAAGAGGGGACTGGGGGGGCGCCAGCTATGCTCCTAGAGCGTGCGTGGCGAGCGTAGAGAGCATTGCTACAGCTGCTGGCTATGGGGAAGTAGTGGGGGGTGTGGAGAAGCCGAGGGGGGATTGGCGAAATGAGAGGAGAGAGGAGGAGTGGCGATATTGCAAGAGGATTGGCGAAATGAGAGGAGAGAGGGGGAGTGGCATTGACATTGACATTGACACTGACATTGACATTGACATTGACACTGACATTGACACTGACATTGACATTGGCGTTGACATTGGCGTTTGACATTTGGCGGTTGACATTGGCGGCTGTCAGTAGGTAAGCTTATGGTATGGGCGCGTCGTCCATAACATCACCCCTCTCTTTAGCGGCGGCGGCGGCGGCGTCGAGTTTGGTGTGGCCGCAGAGGAGGTGCTACGGGGACAGAGGAGGGCTTGTTGGGGTACGCGCTGTGGAAGTCCTGGAGGAGTGCGTCGGTATGGGTGAGGTGTTCCACGGGCTCCCAGGTGTTCTCGGAGTCAGGCCAGCCCTGCCATTTGACCAAGTACTGAAGGCGACGACAATGGATGCGAGAGTCAAGGATGGCTTCGACAACCCACTCTTCTTGACCCTCAACGGTCTCTGGGGGCGCGGGTTCGGGTTCGTGTCTTTCGGAGATGGTGAAGCGGGGTTCAAGGAGCGAGACATGGAAGACATCGTGGATTTTGTACGTAGGCGGGAGCTTGAGCCGGTAGGCGACGGGATTGATTTTTTCAACGATGGGGAATGGCCCAATCTTGCGATGGTCGGGTTTCTGAGAGGGCTGGGTTGTATGGAGGTTTTTGCGGAGGAGCCAGACGTGGTCGCCAGGCTTGAAGTCCGGTCCAGGAATTCGTTTGGCGTCGGCGTAGCGCTTCATTTGATCTTGGGCTTCCTTGAGCTCGAGGGCGAGCTGTTCATGGACTTCCCTGATTTGTTTAGCGCGGGCTTCAGCGGCGGGGTTGACGGATTCGGAGGTAGCAGAGGCCGCAAAACTGAAGCGGGGGTGGAGACCCTTGTTGGCGTAGAAGGGGGTGGTCTGGGAGGCCGACTGATGGGTGTTGTTGTAGGCGAACTCGGCGGACGACAGAAGCTGTTTCCAGTTGTCCTGTTGGTGGTTGCAAAAGCATCGGAGATACTGCTCCAGGATCTGGTTGGTGCGTTCCGTCTGGCCATCGCTCTGGGGGTGGAAGGCCGAGGAGAGGTTGGCTTTTGCCCCAAGGAGTTCGAGAAGTCGACGCCAGAACCGGGACTTAAACTGGGGTCCTCGGTCAGAGATGACGTCGTCGGGGAGGCCGTGGAGACGGATGATGTTGTGGAAGACTAGGTCGGCGGTGGATTCGGCGGATTCTGACTCGCTGCAGGCGATGAAGTGGGCCATCTTGGTGAGGCGACAGTTGACGTTCAGGATGGAGTCGTACCCGTCCACGGGAGGCAGACCGGTGATAAAGTCCAGGGACCAAGATCCCCAAGGGCGGGTAGGGATACTGTTGGGCTGGAGTAGGCCGTATGGTTTGTGTCGACTGGATTTCGCTTGGCTACAGGTATCGCAGGACTTGACGTAGGCCTTGACGAAGCGCCACTGGCTGGGCCACCAGTAGTTGCGGGAGGCGAGTTCGAGCGTCTTGGACATCCCAAAGTGGCCGGCTAGGGGAGTATCGTGCATGTCGTGGCAGACTTCAGCTCGGAGCTCGTTGGTGGGGACATAGACCAGGTTATCGTGCAGCAGGATCCCATCTTCATCTGAGAACCGCTTGATACGATCTTGGGTTTCCTCAGTTCGTTGGGCGAGGGGTATCTTGAGCTTTTCGCGAATGGTCTTAGCGAGGGGATCAGAGGCCTGGGCGGCCTTAATCTTGTCAAGCAGCGTGGTATCCATGGGTGTGAGGTAGGCAGCCGCGAGTCGAAGGCGTTCGGGAGTCAAAATTGTGGTTGCCTGGGAGCGGAACGCTTCTTCCCCCTCTTTTAGCTCATGTTCGGAGCGTCGGGAGAGGGCATCGGCTTGGTGCTGCTGGGGACCGGGGCGATAGGTAATGACAAAGTCAAAATCCGAGATGAATATCGACCAGCGGGCTTGGCGGCGGTTCAGGGTGCGGGTGGTCATGAAGTACTGAAGGTTTTTGTGGTCGGAGTAAACGGTGATCTTGTGACGGGCGCCAATGAGATGGTGGCGCCACTGGGCAAAGGAGTCTTGGATGGCCAGAAGTTCCTTGTCGTAGATCTCGTAGTTGATCTCTTCGGCCGTGAATTTGCGAGAGTGGAAGGCCACGGGGTGGAGCTGATTGTCCTGGTCAGGTTGGAGGAGAACTGCGCCAAGAGCGAAGTCGGAGGCGTCAGTTTCGACGACGAAGGGCTTCTCTGGGTCAGGGTGAGCAAGGATGGGGGCGGTGGTGAATGCTTTCTTCAGGTTCTCGAAGGCGGTGTTTGCGGCGGGTGTCCAGGCGTACGGGATGTCTTTCCGGGTCAGGGCTGTGAGCGGGGTAGCAATCTTGGAATAACCTTGGAGGAATCGGCGATAGAAGTTGGCAAAGCCGAGGAAATGCTGGACGCCTTTGACATTCTTGGGGGGCTCTCAATCCGTGATGGCAGCGATCTTCTTGGGGTCCATCTGGATGCCTTTCTTGGAGATGATGAAGCCTAGGAACTCAACGGATTTGCGGTTGAATTTGCACTTCTCTGGTTTGGCGTACAACCCATGGTGTCGGAGGCGGGACAAGACTTCGCGGACATGTTTGGGGTGATCTTCGGGGTTCTTGGAGAATATCAGGATATCGTCGAGGTAGACGACAACAAACACATCGAGAATGTCGCGGAAGATGTCGTTCATCAGGTACTGGAAGACGCCAGGAGCATTGCTGAGTCCAAAGGGCATGACATTGTATTTCGAATAGGCCTGTAGCGGCAGCGGAAGGCGGTCTTCCATTCATCGCCCGGGCGCATGCGTAAGAGGTTATAAGCGCCGCGGAGGTCAATCTTGGTGAGACGGCGGGCGCCGCGCAAACGATCCATGATACCGTTGATCAGGGGCAGGGGGTAGCGATTCTTCACAGTGATGCTGTTCAGGCCTCGATAATCGACGCAGAGGCGGAGAGAACCGTCCTTTTTCTTCACGAATAAGACTGGCGCACCGGCAGGGGACTTTGAGGGTTTGATGAATCCTTTGGCGAGGTTTTCTTCGAGGTATTCGCAGAGTGCCTTCATTTCTGGTTCGCTGAGGCTGTAGATCGGGCCGAAAGGTGGCTGCTTGCCTTCTTCCAGATCGATTGGACAGTCGTAGGGCCGGTGCTCGGGGAGAGTGTCAGCATTTCTCTTTTCGAAAACGTCGGCGAAGTCTTGATACTCGGGGGGCAGGAAGTCTTTGATGTCTTTCTCGGGTGTCGGGGAGTTACTGGGGCTAGGCGAGGCTGGGTGATCGGGTTTCGCAGGGTTGGCGTAGGCAACAAAGACCTGGTCATGCCTTGCTGCGACCCGGAAGGCTGGGGCGGAGATGAACGAGACTCGGAGCGGCGTGGGAGCCGGTCCTGGGGTGCTGAAGCGAGATACCTTGGGTACTGGAATCGACCATGTTTCGTCGACGGGGACTTCATCCTGGGGGATGCGGATCAAGGGCTCGGGGGTTCTGGCGGGTGCTGGGCTCGGGGGTGCTGGAGAGTTGTCCCAATTCGCAAATTCATGGTACAGACAGTCGCAACGGAAACCGACCGAAAGGTTCTTGAAGTCAAGGTTAATGTCGTGGAGGCGGAGCCAGGGGAGACCAAGGAGGATTGGAGCATTGGGTGATTTGGTGACATGGAAGACGAGTTCTTCGAAGTGGTCGTCGACCCACATGCCTACTGGTTGGGTGTGATGGGTGATTGGCCCAGCAGAACTGGGTTGACCGTCAACGAGTTGGATCGTCAGGGGACGCTGATGTTGGACTAGGGGGATGCGGTGTTTGCGGGCAAAGTCTCTGTCGATGAAGCAGGACAGGGCACCATTGTCGATCATGGCTGAGGTAGGTATTGGGGCGCGGCTGGATGATACCATGATGGTAACGGGGTAGTTGAAGGGTTCGAGGGGACCCAGCGCAAGCATGGCGCGGGGGTTAATTTCGGAGTTTTCGACATGGGCAGCGGCTAGGAGGGTTGTGTCGGCTATGACGGAGTCGGGAACCAGGGGGGTGGCCTCTCCCGTTGCAGGAGCTGTGAGGTTAGGAGGCCCGGGGCGGTGTGTGTTGTCCAGTCGCTGGGGCTTTACTGCGGCTGGACTTTGGGAAAACCCTGTTCGGTGGAGGGTTCTTTGATGTCGACGTTGGCGGCACGGGTGGTGGTCTTGTTCTTGACGGGGCAGACTTTTGCAATGTGCCCTGCACCACCGCAGTAAAGGCAGAGGCTGCTGGAAATGCGGCGTTGGCGTTCCTGAGGGCTCAGAGGGCCGCGGGGACGAGCGGCGTCAATCAGCATAGGCTCGCTGTGGTCGACAGTGGTGGTAGTAGTAAACGAGGTATGGGGCACTGGGAAGGTCTGGCGGCTTCTGTTTCGCTCCAGGCGGCGCTCAAACAGCCGGTTATTGCACTGGATAGCCTGTTCCATCACTACATCAATGGTGGCCGCAGGGGGCATCGTGAGCATCAGGTCTTTGACGTCTTCTTTGAGGCCACAGCGGAAGGTAGCGATCAGGGCCTGGTCGTTCCAGGAGACATCGCATTGAAGCTGGCGGAACTCAGCGACGTACTCGGTTGCTGCACGGGTTTGGCGAAGGTTCTGGAGCTTGTTTTCAGAGGTGCGGACCCTGTCGCTGTCTCCGAAGACCGATTGCATCTGACTGATAAAACTATCGAAGTCCTGAAGGCTGTGATCTTGGCGTTCGACTAGGGGCGCCATCCAGGCTTGCGCAGTGCCGGTGAGGTAGGTGCCAATGGTTTGGATCTTGATGATGTCGCTGGGGTAGCGGTCGGGCTGGAGAGCAAACATCAACCGGATGTTGTTCAACCACCCACGGAATTTGCTGCGGGTACCATCAAACTTCTCGGGCGAGCTGATTCTTGGCTCCAGAGCAGGGTTGGTGGCTTGGGGACGGGTGTACGTATCGGCTTGAACCTGGGCGGCGATGCTCTGGGCAGCTTGTGCGTCGGCTTGGGCTTGGGCTAGGTTGGCCTGCAAGTTGGCGTTTTGGCTTTGCAAGGCGGCGATGGCTTGGCACATATCATTCCATTGCTTGGCGGTGAAAGGTACGGATTCGGGTTGGGACATGGCGAAAAAGGTTTGTCGGATGCAGGGCTGGACGGGTTCTGAACTTCGCAGTGTTGGAGCAGATCAAACTGTTATGATCTCGACGACGGAGGCGGAAGCGAAGTAGAGAAGACAGGGCGAGAGTGATAGGCGACAAGAGATTGTATTGGCGAAAACAAGAAACAAGGACTAGAACAGGAGATGAGAAGAACTGGTGTTGATCTGCTGGGGAGGAAGGGAACGGACGAAGAGAGGCCGGCTATTTATAGATAGGCAACCCAGCAGATCAGAGAACAACAACAACAAGAGGGGACTGGGGGGGCGCCAGCTATGCTCCTAGAGCGTGCGTGGCGAGCGTAGAGAGCATTGCTACAGCTGCTGGCTATGGGGAAGTAGTGGGGGGTGTGGAGAAGCCGAGGGGGGATTGGCGAAATGAGAGGAGAGAGGAGGAGTGGCGATATTGCAAGAGGATTGGCAAAATGAGAGGAGAGAGGGGGAGTGGCATTGACATTGACATTGACACTGACATTGACATTGACATTGACACTGACATTGACACTGACATTGACATTGGCGTTGACATTGGCGTTTGACATTTGGCGGTTGACATTGGCGGCTGTCAGTAGGTAAGCTTATGGTATGGGCGCGTCGTCCATAACACAATCGGGCAACCTCCGTGGACTCACCACTCGCTGTCGCTTGAGAGCCTTCTTCAGGCTGTCCCCTTTGGTGGGGCCCTTGCCTACTTTCTTCTTGCCCGATGACGGGCCGGCGGCAATGGGCTTGGCAGGAGGAGCTACGCTGGCCATAGTGAAGAGGGGAACGGCGACGGTGAGAGGTTACGAGATTGGGAGCAAGAAACGTAAGTCCGGGGACTGACGGGAAGGTGCCGAGGGGACTACTGCCTTCCTTTTATATGCCGCAGGGACAAGGACCATAGCGCCCCACAACCAGCTGCGGCCGAATCATCTCTACCTCATATCGGCGTGGATCTGATTGCCATCGTGGTGACCACCGGTGATGCCAGCCGCACCAGTAGAGCCATGCGCACCCCTCATGGCCGACACCTGTGTCAGCTTCACATCAAGTAACAGCGGGGAGCGACTGACAGGTGCAGTCGGTGTCGGAGTGACACTTGGCTCTAAGGGGGGTGTAATGAGGTGCTGCAGGTGTCACCTTAGTGCGGGGAGCGCGTAGGGCATGAGATCACGTGTAGCATAGATTATATTGGAGTCTTACGCTCTGGGGTGACTCCCAAAGGGAAGAAAAGCCTTCGGGCACCGCCCTGGGAGGTAGAAACTCTAGAAGTCTTTCAATAGATCGAGTGGAGACAGTTGCATGCGCTCCTCAATGCACTTTCGATCAGCCTGTTTCAGTTGCTCCGTTGGGTCGCTGATACCCCATTGGTCTGGTACCTTCGGGATGTACCCGATGTCGATCTTGTACGGGGACATGCCCGTGGAGGTCTGGGGCGTCCTGTTGTAGTTGTACTCGAGGATGGGAAGCATCTCGCGCCAGTTCGAGCCGGTGTAGTTCAGGTAGGGGAGCATCATCTTCTTGATTGTCTTGATGACGTTCTCCGTCTTGCCGTCAGTCTGTTGGTGTCGTGCTGCCAAGAGTTCTTGCTCTACGCCGGCGCACTTCAGGAGGTGCTTCCAAAAGGCGCCGGTCCTCTTGGTGTCCCGGTCGCTGACGATCGTGTGGGGCATGCCCGTGATGCGGAAGGCCTGGTCGAAAAACAGCTGGGCGAGTTCCTTTGCCGTCGCCTTGGCGTGGGTCTCGAGGAGGTTTACGCGGCTGGATAAGTAGTCCACCAGGATGAGGACGGCTCCCTTGTCCATGACGGATTCGTCTCCCGCTTCCCCCCCCTTAGAGTTTGTCGTGGGGAAGTAGATGTCTAAGCCGATGCAACGCCAGCGCTCGTCGGGGACCGGAATGCTGCGTAGGAGCCCGAAGTTGGAAGCCTGCTTGTTGCGTTGGCAGTCAGGACAAGTCCGGACGTACTGGTGGACCTCGCGCTTGAGGCGGGGCCAGTAGTAGAGCGCGAGGAGTTTGGCGACGGTGCGCTGGACACCCGAGTGGCCGCCGTTGGCCAGGGAGTCGTGATAGAACCTGAGGAGGGGGCCCCGAAGGCCCTCGGGGACATAGCGGCGGCCATGGTACAAAAGGAAGCCGTGGTCGTCGCGCGTGAGGCGGCAGGCAAAACCCGAGAGGGTAGAGGGGTCGTCGGGGTTCGTCGCGGTGGTCTGCAGGTGGGAAAGGGTGTCCTTGCAGAACTTGTCATCGGCAAGCGCAGTGAGCCACTCGGCGTCGGTAGGAGGCGGCCGGTGATGTACGGTAGAGGTGTCCCGGTGACAATGGAGAACACTTCGACCTTCAACTGACAGCTGGCGCACTTCGGGGCGTACAGCCGTGTGCGGCTGAGTATGTCGGCGATGTGATTGAACTCGCCGGGGAGGCATTCGATAGTGAAGTCGTAGTCCTGAAGGAACTCCACCCAGCCAGCCTGGCGCAGGGAGAGATGAGGCTGATTCTGGAGGCATATGAGGGATTCGTGGTCGACGAATGCACGGAATTGGCAACCAATGAGGTAATGGCGGTTAGCGCGGATCACTTTGACCAATGCGAGGAGCCCCTGTTCGTGCACGGGGTATCGGGTTTCGGCCGGAGCCATCTTGCGTGAGTAATATGAGATGACGCGGAGGCGCGGAAGGTTATTGAGGCCCTTTTTTGTGGTGGGCAGTGGATTCGGCATGGGAAAGTTGCCGTCCCTGCCCTGACGATTCCAGCCCCCTACGGCGAAGCCCGACGCGTCAGAGAAGACGTAGGGGAACTTATCGGGGTCAAACAACGCCAGGCAAGGGGCATCGGCGACGCGCGCCTTGATGGTGTCGAATGCTGCTTGTTCCTCGGCGCCCCACTGCCACGGGCGGGTGCCGGATTGAAGGTTGGTCAGTGGGAGGGCTGTGTCAGCATAATGCGGAATGTATTCCTTGACATAGTTGACTAGCCCCATAACGGAGAGGAGCTCGAGGGTGCTGGTGGGTTCGGGTCGAGCGCAGACAGCCTCGACCTTGGACGGGGCGATGGAGAGGCCGTCCTTACCGACCATGTGCCTGCAGAACTCGACCTGGTCCACTGCCCACTGACATTTGGACGGTTTCACGTGGAGGCGGTGAGACGAGAGGGTCTTGAGCACTTCACTGACATGCCCGCTGTGTGAGTCCATGTTGGGGCTGAAAATAAGGATGTCATTAAGGTAAGAGATGAGGTATGAATCGTACTTGTCACCCAGGAGTTTGTTCGTGAGGCGTTGGAACGTCGCGGGCGCGTTCGTCAGCCCAAAGGGTAATACGTTGTACTGGAAGTGGCCGAAGCGCGTCCGGAAGGCAGTCTTCTCACGGTCTTCCTCCCAAATGAGGATGCAGTGGTAGGCATCGTGGATGTCGATAGCGGTGAAGACCTTCATGCCGACGAGGCGGTCCCGAAGCTCGTTGAGGTTTGGGAGGGGTGTGGCGTCCTTATGGGTCATCTTGTTGAGGCGGCCCGGTAGTTGATGCAGCAGCGGAGGCCACCGTCCTTCTTCAGGGCAAACAGTATGGGTGCCCCCAAGGGGCTCTTAGAGTGGGAGATCCACCCGCGGGATGATAGGCGCTCGAGTTGCTGCCGTAGCTTGTCAAGTTCATCGGGGGCCAAGTGGCGGAGTGGGAGCATGACAGGCTTGGAGCCGGGCTTCAGATTAATGCTGAAGTTGTCGTTGCCGCGGTCCGGCGGGAGGCCGGTCTGTTCCGTGAAGAGGGTTTCTGTAAACTGTTCCAACGTGGGGCGAAGAGGGTGGTTGGCGGCGACCGACGCGAGTGGATCCTGTGGGGTGGTATCCAGAGTGGGCGTTGCCTTTCGGTCCGCAAGGATCGCACGTTTCTTCGCCTTGACCGTGCAAACAAAGTTAGCCTCGGCTTCGGCGACGTCCGTGAGGGCGTCGTCTGTGGCCAGGTCCACCCCCGTGTCCGTGCGTGAGACCCATGCAGTATAGTCTTCGGTGGTCTTATCCCTCTTGATCGCTCGCTTGAATTGTTTGGCCGTGAGGAAGCCCTCCTCATTCAAGGCCACGCGCTTTGGGTAGAAATGGCAGGGGCAAGGGCCGTATGAGGTTCGAGTAACCGGGCTGCGCAAGCGCTGGGTTGTTGCCATCGGCGGGTGGTAGGTTGAGCTCGGAAAGTTAGTACGGTTGCATTAGCCTCGAATTGAGGCGCCGGGAATCCATTGTCGCGCCATAAGCGTATGAGGTCAAGGTCCAGGATGTAGGGTAGCCCTAGATTAACATCCGCGCGGATTGGGGCCACGACGAACGGGACCCAAGGGGTCTTATGAGGTATTCGTTCCTCCGTGAAGACGGAGAGGTCGGCACAAATCATTTGTGTGGCGCCGTATGATCCGGCTTTGTCACCCCAGCGCACCTCAAGCGGCGTGGGACAGTCGTACGTGTTAATATCATGGCGATGGGCGAATGAGTCGCTGATGAGCATGGTATTGCAACCAGTGTCTATGAGGATGCGGCAGAAGATACCGCCAACACGTCCATGGACCATGAACGTGTGCTTGTCGATGACGGGCCCCGGGCGGTATTCCGGAATGGTGTCCTGCAGTCAGGGTCCAGTAGGTCCCTCGGGTTGTCTGGACGCTGAGGCGCTGCAGGCGGTCAGGCCCTGGGGAGAAAATCCTGACTGTGGACGGAGTATGCGGGGCTCGGGGGCTCCTCCGCGGCCAAATGGAACTCGTCATTGTCATCGTCGAAGGCCTCGGCGGGCGCTGCCGAGATCTTGAGTCGGTCCGGGTTCTTAGGGCACGCTCGGGCGTAGTGGTCCTTGCTGCCGCAAGTGTGACATTTGCCTCGCTGAGTTTTCCTCTCCTTCCCAAGGGGTACTCGGTTGGAGTTGAAGGTGCGGGGCGTATCGCGCTTGTCGCGAGCCTGGGACGGAGTGGCCGTAGCGGGTTGGATCCGTTTGCCATCTTACGAAATGCGGGCGATCCCGTCGGCATAACCCCCGATGCGGAAGGCCCTCTGGGCGGCTTCCTGAAGGGTCTTGATGGCGGTGTCTTCGTCCTCGTTGCCCTGTTGTAGGATGAACTGGTAACACTGCTCACGGATGCGACGTCCGACCTGGTGGAAGGTCAGCCCGTTCAGGAAGTACTCACGTTCCTGTCGCGGCGTGAGATGTTCCTTTTTGGGGAGGATAGCGATCTGTGTGGTCAGTGCGTTGAAGGCCAAAACGTGGTCTGACATGCTGTCTTTGAACTTCAGGGCGGCCAGTTTCGCCTCGACTGAATTACGGAGGTTGGCGGGGTAGAACCTGCGCCTGAGCGCTTTCAGGAACCGTTCCTGGGTGGCGGGAGGCTCTCCAGAGCGAGCCTCGAGCTTCCACCACTCAGCGGCGTCTCCCGACAAGTGGGCTACGAAGTGTTTCACGTCCCCGTCCTCCGTTCTGAATTCGGTGGCTTCCAGATAGCGTAGGTGGGCGACGACGAACTTGTCCAGTTTGGCGACCATGTCTTTACCGTTAGCCTTACCGTCGAACTTGGTCAGCATCTTAGCCAAGGTGGTTCGGAACTCCTTCTCGGCGGCCGCCTTGCGCTTACGCTCTTCGCTAGCCGCCAAATGGTCCTCGCGGCTAACATGTACTCCAGCAAAGGGGCTGTCATCTGGGCGGTCCCTCTCCAGGCGCTCGAATCGCTGCTGGAGTTGGGCGTTGGTGTTGGCCAGCTGGGCTAGGATTTGGAGGATTGTTGCCTGTCCGTTCTCTTGTCAGGCTGGGGTACGGCTCCTGCGCCGCATCGGGGAGCGGCTTCGGGTCCTTGCCAGGGAGCGGCTGCGGTAGCGGCTTGCTGAGCGGCCCCTTTGACAGGGTGGGGAGATGCTCCTGCGACCTTGTCGTCCGCGCCTGTATCGCTCTGGCATCCGATTCCGGCGTCGGGGGTCCGGGCTTTGACGTCGACGAGGTGAGCATGAGCAGGAGTGCCTCCTTCCAGGTGGCGACCACGGGGTGACTCCCTGCGCCTGTGCAAGGGGCGGTTACGCTGTTCGGGGCCGTTGCCTTGGCGTTGGTCGCCGTCGAGCCATTGCGCCCTTCGATGCGGGTGTTCAAATGGATCAAGTTCTAAGCGGTCATTGTTGACTATCGCATATCTGACGGCGGTATTAGCACCCGCCTGAGAGTTGCTCATTGTAGGTTGCCGGAGAGATCTTGAAGGGTGGTGCTACCATGTAAAAATGCTAGGTCCGTTGCCAGAGGCTAGTTCTGTCTCCGCTCAATGTATTGAAAGAATTCTAGAGTTTCTACCTCCCGGGGCGCCGCCCGAAGGCTTTTCTTCCCTTTGGGAGTCACCCCAGAGCGTAGGACTCCAATATAATCTATGCTACACATGATCTCATGCCCTACGCGTTTCCCCGCGCTATGGTGACACCTGCAGCACCTCATTACAGAAACTGATGGATGGATGGATGCCGGGGGTTGCCACCGGTAACTAGGGAAATCGCTATAGCCACGCGGAAAGTTGTGGGAATGGTGCAGAATGCTCAAAAGTGGTACACCACGCATGGACGAAGCGGACGGACGCTGGGGGGGGGGATACTCTTGCGGTTGTGACGACGGTGTGTGTGTTCCCAAAACACCTATGTACTTCCCATTCTTCCCCAGAATGAGGTAGGCAGGGTTATATAGATGTACATTGGGTGAAGAAGAAAAGAGGAAGCCGGCGCCAGTTGCGCGCGGATATGTACAAGTATCAAAACACAACAACAAGTCATGTGACTGAGGGATATAAACTAGCTAGTGGGTTAGGGTTACCGCTGGGAGCTAGGGTTACCGTAGAGAGCTAGGGTTGCGGAAATATGACTCGGCTCCCTACCACACCACAACTGCACCCTAGACAACATTCTTGACGCAATTGTCGCCAGATACCCTACCACCCCCCCGGACTTACCCCCACACCCACATCCTCCTACGCTCAAGGCCAACATTAAACTCTCCTTGCAGCAACTCCTCTGGTACAAGGACATCATCCCTCTCCCCGACTCCACCGCGCCTGCAGCAATCCTCAACTGGTGGCTTGGAGGGCTTGCCAGCTGCTAAGGCGGCAGAGCATGCTTTCTGATTTTGGTTTGTTGAATCCTTCGGCTGCATGGTGCTTTCTGAAGGAACCGGCAAGGGGATACCCAGCTCTCTATTCTAGATTCATATGCGAATAGGGGGCGAAGCCAGGGCTCATAACCTGTTAGCCATAGTTGGCAAAGGAATATAGATCGAGAATGGAACCCGTGTAGGGAAGACGAAGCCCTATATTGTATGAAGTGTATACAGTCTTGTCTGAAGACCGAAAGGAGGACGCAAGGTCCGGGGCAGTAAGAAAAGGGAGAAGTCACATACGCGGAAGCATGGCGTAAGCGGAAGTGAAGTCACGTGAGGAAATAAACTATGGGAACCCCTAACCGGGGACTCGGGAGGATGATACCTCCAACAAAGCAATCTCACGGACACGGGGCCACAGAAGGGCTGAAACGTGGCCGCGATGTCGCTAGTAGGACTATCTTATCACTCGCGCTGAGGGCGAGCGCCATGTTATTACCCGTGCCATGTCCATCCACCACCCGCACGGGCTATGAATTGCGATGGCATACCCGTCTGACCCTCTATTTGTTAGCATGTCTCCGGAACCACCAAAGTCCTGCTCGAATATTCAGCCTACGGTACGCACAAAATACAACAGAGGCATCTGAATTTCATTATCTAGTCTATTACTACACCCAAAAAGTACAGTACGCCGTGTCCAATTGAACATTGCTCCCAGAGCGTGCCTTCCATAACTCCACTCCAGTCACTATACAAGTGCATCCGTCAGGAACTGCCCACCGCCCAACCCCGAGTCCACAAAGTCATTCACGGAATACGCGAACGCAGCCGGATCCAAAATCTTGATCACTTCCGCCATCTTCAACCTCACAACAAGCTTAGTATTCTTCTTCCGGACATCATCAGGCAGGATCGAATTGTGCTCGTAGTACAGCGCGCCCTCCACCTCGACAACCGTGCAAGTGGCCGGCTCAATCGTGTCCGTGCTTATCTGCACAACCAGCTCCGGGTTGACAGCCACAACTCGTGGGATGCCGTTAACAGGCGGGGTTGCGAGCGGTAGGATGCGGAAGGAGGGGAGGTAGCGCGGAACGAACTGGTGGAAGGTGAGGCCCTTGGGGATTAAGCACATGGCGCCGTGGTAGCCGACGGTTGGCATGCTGATTCGACGGTCGTTTTGCACACTGGAGATTTGGCTCCGGTTGACGAACTTCAGGTCGGGGCCGCCGTTGATTTTGATTTGAACCGGGATGAGGCGGGGTACCGGTGCTGGTGCCGGGTTAAACGGGGGATCGGGACGGGAAGGAACTGCAGGAGCGTGTGATGCGGACGCAGGTGAAGCTCTCCCGCCGGCGCTGTGGAGCGAAATCGCTTCGACGTCTTGGTACGAGGGAAGTGTTTCCTTTGTCATTGGTGGGTGGTTGGAAGTGGAAAAAAAGCCGAGTGATGCAGTCGGTCGTTGTACTGGTGGAAACTGAAAGAGACAACGCCTTCCCGCCGTAGGTTTAAGTAGATCTCCTCGAGTGAGAGGGTTGTGCCTGTCCCTACAGTACTGTATTTCCAGACGTCGGATGCTGACCTCCATGGCCAAGTGCCCAAAGTTGCCGTTGTCTTTTCCTTAAAAAAATTGCGGCCGAAAATCTGAGGCGGTGATGGGGACCGCAGATCTTTGACAGCGGCGTGATCGGCAAAGCACTGTCACTTCTATTTCCACAGTTTCAGCATTTTACTGTTTCGAATGGAAGATATGCTGGGTCCTGATCCACCGTCCTGATTCCTGAATCCTTGAGCCAAAAGGGCTTTATTTAGGCCTTGTAGCGGAAAACTTATGACTGAGAAGGTCCTGTCAATTGTCGCTCTGATGTGGTCCTGGTCAGTTGTGACGCTCATATCAATGGTTCGGCTTGGCCACAGACGGAAAGGCCTATCCGTTATGTCTGGCTGAAGGCGCACGTGTGGCCTATCGATCAAATTAATTCATTTCATGGACATCACTGGGGAATCATCGCTTCACATCATTCATTGATTTCGCGGGTTTTTTGCTATTTAGAAACACTGGAAACCCCCACCCCAACGTAAGACAACCCATGAGAAAGGAAAATTAAAAACACACACAAGCACTACAAAAGGGAAAGAATCTCAACGACGAACGGGGCGCTATTCCCTCTCCGCAACGTTCCCGCCCCCATTCGCTTCACTGGCATTTTTCGTTCGGTTTTGCTTTATCGGCTCCCAAGACTATTGTGGTCGGCAAGTTCCCCGTCACTCTTCGGGCGTCTATCTAACCGAGGGCGTTGGCGAGGGCCAAGTTCACGCCGTTGGTGGCGGGGACTGGTAGTGCGGCGGCCTGTCCTGGCTGTGTATCAATGTCCATGCCGCCCTGTGATGATCGATGCCAAGTGTGAGTGAGGCGACTTGAGGACCAATTGCCATTGCGCATAGATTATCCTTACATCATCTTTCATGTAAGCTTCCATCTCCGCATCAAGTTCATCTTGCGTCTTGGGCGCCTTCTTGTGGGTAGCTCCAACACCCCCCGCGCCACGACGGCGGTCTCCTCGGCGTCCACTAGGGGTTCCGTTACGACTGATTCCGATGGACATGGTAAGTTTACGACAATGATGGCATTAACGCCCCGGTGAACACATACCCCGCTCTTGGCGTTCCATTTCCAGCTCCTCCCTGACGACGAGGTGGGTTTCCCGTGCCACCAGCTTGACGAGCGATGGGCGCAGCGGCAGCGTCAGCCCGGACGATGAGCTCAATCTTCATTGGCTTGTTATCGAGAGCGCGGTTGTGGTATTCGCGGATGGCAGTGGCGGCGTCTCGCGCACGGTTGAAGATGACTGTGGCGACACCTTTCGAGCGTCCTTGAGCGTCGTAGTTGAGTTGCGCTGATCTGACGGGACCTGGCAGATTGTGAGAAAACTACGTATCAGGAGTTGCTCCCGATATCGATGAAAGCGAAGTACGTAAAAAACTCACCAATCCGCGTGAACAATTCATGCACATCTTCCTGAGTCACCCCCTTTGCGAGGTTGGAGACAACGATTTTGTCGGAGAGTGCGGCAGGCGTTTGCTGTGCTGTTCCACCGGTATTCCTCGATCCTGTAGATCCGTACGGGCTAGGACGGTTTCCCCGTCCACCTGGGCGACGGCTACGATCAGCTCCACCACCACCACCACCGTTGCGCCTTCCACCCCGGGGCTTGGCTTCAATCTGTTGTGTCAGAGGAAAGATTTGGCGAAAGCGAGGGACGTCAGGTATAAGAACAAGGTGCGGGTTGGCGAGCGCGTGCGTGAGGGAAAATAAGAGGGAGAAGGAGGGGGGCAGTTGTGCGATCAGCGAATGTTTTTCGAAATAGTCGGGCGCGGGATATCACAGAGGGAGCTCAGAGTGCAGCATCCAGGAAAGGAACGGTGCCTGTTTCCCACAGAGACCCAGGGAAACGGTTTGCGGAGGAGATCGTACGGCCCGCGAGAGGGACAATGATGTGAAAGACCAGTAAAGGCCCCTCAGACAATTGTGCCGTCCTCGCCTTCCATCCGGGCCGAAGTCCTGAAGGCGACTTGATCTCTCGCGAGTATGACACGTTGCCATTCCGCCAGCCTGCACGCCGGATCCGCGTTCTGAGTCCGTTGTCCCTTCCTCGCCAAGAGGGAGACATGCTGGGTCTCCTCTGCTCCCTCGATACCCAGGCAGGTTCCTCGCCGTTTGGCAACACCGGGAACAGCCCGTGTGCGAGGGGGGGGTACTCAACGGATCAAGAAGGGGTACTTATTTGTTTGTTATGCGCGACGACGTACAATTTGATCCAAGGACATGTCGAGCAGACCGTCGAGACGCTGGTTGGCGGCGGGGGTTGTGGCGGCCATCATATCGAATTTAACGGGGCGTCTTGGGTTGGTTATAGGTGAAGAAGAGGGTACGGTGACCTGGGGGATTGTGATCGTTTGTGTTCTGTTGTTGCGAGATTGCGTGTGCGCTCAACGTCGTCGATCTTGAGGGATTCGCCACTCCGAAGCGGGAAGATACATACAGTATCGGTGGGAACGTGTTTTGTGACTGTTATCTATCTATTGGTTTCAATTCTTTCGAAGCGGGTAAATCACTTCTCCAAACGCGATAGGCCCGCAACACCTCCCGTCTTCCTTTTATACTCTTCCTTCTCCTAGTACTATCGTCTGTCCTATCTATTGCGACGCTAATTATGGGGCTTGCGTGAGGAACCGAGTAAGTGGGCAAGTTTGTGGTGGGCTACGTGGGCTATTCCTGGCGGGGAAGCAACCGAGCCATCCCGAAGAGCTATCTTTGGGTTTATCCCACGTCATGTGACTAAACGGTTTTGGTTTTTCCCAAATCAAAGCTGCCCGAGCGTTTAAACATTCAGGCTGGAACCCAACAAAATGACTATTAAACCACTCCGGATGTGTGTTGGAAATTAAGGGATGGCAACGGATATAAATAAAAGGAACAGGAACTAAACATTCCATCCATCCGCATTGACGGGCGGATCGGATACGTGAGTACTACTAGATACTACAAGGTGGTAAGATGGAACAGATTGACGATGATGGTGGCAATGCAAAGAGAGCGATCGTGTCTATGTGCAAGTTGTTTGTGTGCAAGCCGCCAGACCGTGCCTCAAAACACGTTTATTCGTAGATGACATCGCATGGTCATAGACGAACCTGTGCTGTGCCGCCGTGCCCGGAACCGTGGAAAGACTGAAAACGGCTGCCCGTAACGTGTGTCGCGCAGCGAATTTCTGTGCAGAGGGTAACAGCGCCCGGTAGAGCAACCTTGTCCTTGCGAAATCGATTTGTATCCACATATTCACAAATGTCCGTCATCCAAATTGCTACCCATCTCGCCCCTGTGGCCTCCCCCACATCACAACTATCCACAAACTCCGCCCCAACACTGCCATCTCCACAGATTTCTATCCAAGTATCGAGCGTCCGAAGTAGGTAAAAGGGGAGAAGAAGCCACTAGGTTTTGCGGTCCAAAAGAATGATGCAATGCGAAAGAGCTACTGTGTCGCGTAAGCGATGGCTGTAACGCATGTTGTCGTAGCAGTGGGATGTGACGATGTTTTTGGTCGTGCAGGGCGAGCTGAGGTCGACGATGAGTTCCCTTACTCCTCCTCCTCATCGTTCGAATCCCCACAACTGCTCCCCAGGGCCGAGTCCGAATGCCATTCGGTCGACTCGGCACGTTTCAGTGTGGTGGTTCCCCCTGGGGGAGTATTTACCAACGTCACGGTGCCTGAGCGTGCACGGCGTCGGACTGCCGTTGTCTTCAACGAGTGCGAGGACGTCTGTACCGTCGAGGAGATGGACTCGGGCTCGATGAGATCCACAATGTCAGTGATGGGACCGAGCTCGGGTGAAGATGATGGCGAGGATTGTTGGGCTTTTGCGAGGGCTTTCTTCTGCATTGCCATTTCGTAGTCCGTGCCCATCCAGACATCCCAGAACGTGAAGAATGGCTGAATGGATTTGATTAGGTTCGAGGTCGTCCTACCTCTCAACATGATGCAGAAAAGACAGTCACCTGAGAGAAGTTGTACAATCGCCCTTTTCCCCAGTGATGGATGTCATGATACACAGCATTGTTCCTGAAGAACCTCTGGAAAGGGTCCCAAGGTAATGCATATCCGCAGTGGTCATCCACCGTCTTCAATGTCGCGAGACAGAAAAAGATCGTTGCCGTCCACGGGTGCATGTCCAAGATCAAGGCAGGAACACCTGAACCGATCGAGTCCATCAGGAAGCCTTCGACGGGGTGGTTGTAAAGCGCTCCGTATGCGTAGAGAACGGTGAGCTCGTGATGGACGCTGTGGAAGGTCCTGTACAGCCATCGGTTTGTGTGCATCCACCTATGCATCCAGTACTGTAGGGTAACAGAGATCGACAATAAGCTCATGGAGCAATTGCAAACTGTTTGACTCGAAATTGCCGAGCCCTCACCTGATAGGAATCCAGCATGAGCGCGGCTGCTACGAGTTTCATTACGACGACCGGTACGCTCTCCATCTTTCTCGCCCCTCCCTCCCCATCCTCCGTCGTCAAGATCGCAAGCACGTACGCAACAAGCGCTTGCAACGCATGTTGCACCGCAACCTGTTTCAAAACATGGCTGACGGTAATTTTGTTTTTCGGTCTCATTTTCTGGTCCGTGGGTATCTTGTGCAGCTCGATGGTCGTTATCTTCATGTACGACAGCACGAACAGGAACGTGGAGTATATCCAGTAGACTGCGATAGGGAGGACTATCATGCACCAATCGGCTGTTGAGAGCGTCGGAAGTGCGTCGTATGTGCATTGCAGGTATAGGAACGGGTGGGAAAGCGCATTGACGTTATCGCAAGTGTAATTCGCAGGGGAGTCGGAGTTTTGTGTTGTTGTCGGGGAGGACATTGTGAAGTCGGTAGCGGTGCTCGTGAACCACTTTGCACACAGCGTGGCGAGGCCGAAAGGGAAGTCGGCGAGCAAGCGAGCGGCAGCTGTCCCTGATGCTGCGTGGTGATGGAGGTTGGGAGGATAGCCTTCCATTGCGTCGTTGGCTTGGGTGAGTGACAGCGAGGAATGCGATGCGGTGAAGGCTTGAAGGAGTGTCTCGGCAGTGATACAGACTGCTCGGCCGAGTGCAAGCTTTGGCTTTCTGCTCTCTCCTCTGGGAATGCCAGTTGCGGGGGTGTTGGTGGGACTGTTGGTTATATTGGTTACCGACGATTCCAGTGCACTTTACGAACTGCGTCAGAGCCTTCGCCTTTCCGAGGGCTCGTTTAATTACAGTATGTCTTTTTCCCGTGAGTTGTTGACCGTGTGGGTTGGCTTTCTCCGCTCGCTTCACGGAACTCCCGCGTAACTGACTAAGTGGGCGCACAAAAACCGGCGTAAACCTTTGATGACGAAGCCCGGTTGCGGGCACTTGGGCAGGCGAGGCTTTTCCACTTTCTCCCACGCTTTTCGGCGTTTTCGCCAAGCCCTTGTTGGAACTTGGACCCAACCGAGTTACTGACGCCGGCTCAACCAAAACCTTCTCGATTGCCCTTTTTGACACCTTTTCGCGCGCAGCCTCTCTCTTCGCGCATGCACAGTGGTGAGCGCAGAATCGATGGATGTGATGGTTGGATCTGTCTTCGCCGTTGCTGTTCCTCTTGTTCCTCACTCTGGTCTGTCTGTCTGTGTGGGCTCTCGCCTGGCAGATACTGTATCTCTCTTTGACCTGTTCTTTTTCAAATCCATGTCCATGTCAACGTCAAGGGGATCCGAGGAAGCGAAGAGCCGGACGCGTTTTTAAGCGCAGACGGCAGCCAATCATATGAAGGGTCGGATTACATATCCTGCTGCTTATCGGATTTTTTCGTGCGGTTTATTCCCCTCCCCAGGGCCCGTGGGCTCATGTGACGCAGATTTCGACGGCCATGAAAGCCTTTACCATTATGAGTACAGTCTGTTGCCATAAAGCAGGTCGCGCCTGGCCGTGCGCAGTCGGCCCCTCGGGTGCTTCGGACACACTGGACAGCCCTTCACAGTGCCGCAATTGCGAGATCATCTTCCCCATTCCCACACCGACAATGCCGAAACCCCTCACCCCCCAAAAGAGGGCAGCCATTGTTGCGTTGAGCAACGCTGGCAAGACACCCAGAGAGATTGCAGAGCAAGAGTCTGTCCCTGCAGAACCGTTCAGAGAACCCTGAGGAGGTTCCAGAATGCAAATTGCGACAACCCCAACGCATTCAAGTCAACAAAACCCAGGAGCAGACCAGTTAAGTATCAACCCTCAGCAGACGAGCTTGCTGAACTTCGCAACGCTGAACTGGATTGTGCAGAATGTCTGGCAGACAATGGATGTTCATTTAGAGAGACTTATTGGTTGAATGCCTGGACGCATGGCCGCTGTCATTGCCGCAAACGGGGGACTTACAAAATATTAGGAACCCAGATCTAGTTTAGATTAGAGGTCCCAATACCGTGATTAGGAACCCAGATCGAGTTTTAGATTAGGGGTCCTAATACCGTGATTAGGGAGTCGGGACCATGATCAGCCGCGAGGACAGTGACTTAATTTCAGGCGCGACCTGCTTTATGGCAACAGACTGTACAGTTGAATTGAACATAGAGCTGGCATGTGGAAGCATGTCGTAATTTGCCTCGGTCGAGCATGGAGTTGACGGGCCACCGAGTCGGTTAGCCTGCTTTGCCTGCGGGTGGAAGTGATGGTTGGCATGTAATTGAATGGCCGGGAGTTCATCATCTGCGTCAGAAACATGTATTCGTGAATGATCTTCGAATTATCGACTGAATACTGTCTCGGTTGCCGGGTCTTTACCCGGGCATGCCCCTCAGCATTGTACAGTATTCTTACTTATTGGGGCTCTGCATCGTGCCGGGCCTGACAAAAGCCCGGAGCACTGGGTTAGAAGTCCTTGGGCGGAGTCCTGGGCGGAGTCGGACCCCTGGTAAACGTGCTAGGCACTCTTAGGTAAGCAGCGACGCGCTAACTCCGCTCACTTCGACAGTTACTTTGAAGATAAAGAAATTGACAGGAAGTCTATCCCCCGAATCGCACAGTGACTCTCGCACTGTCGAGGACCACAAAAGACGCAACGAACATCATCGTATACATCTCCTTCGAAAACCCTCATCTACCGTGGGATGTTAGAAGCGCTCCAAATTGCGGCTGTGCACGGCCGTGATCCTTGATTCTGGCACGACCGGCAGCGCTGTCAACTGATAGACCACGCCCTAGCTCCCCCTGACTTTCTTCTGGAAAAAAGCAAAGAGACGTCCCTTTCGCGCCGCACATGCGCTTTCGAAAGAGATGAGCTTCTAGGGAGTAGGGATGGAGTTTTCTTCGGCTGAGTTCATGTGTGCGGGCTCAATGGAAGCAACCAGAAAGAAAAGGGAGTGTGCCCCTGACTGCGACTCCGTGTGGAATTCGAGAACATCTGCAAATGCTCGTTTGTTTTGCCGGCGCTTGAGGTCGGATAATGGGTGATAGTCCTAGCACGCAACAGTATTTGCAATCTTTCCCGGAGCGGAGTTTGGATATGGTTTGACACTACCGGGCCCTGCGCGAGCCCACAGATTTGACAGCGAGCTCCAGCGACCCCAGGCTTGAAGTCCGCATAAAAGACCTGTGCGGATATTCGGGCTATCCTCCTCTTTTCCTGATTCTTTCTTTTGCTTGGTTGTCCCTGCCCTGGTTTTCAGCGACTCTTGCAGATCCGTCGTTCTCGCAAAACGAAGCCCGACACTCTTCGATTCCACGCGTCCTCTTCTGCGTGAGACGAGTCCGGCATCAGCGAGTGATTCGTCGGAGGAGACACGAAATTATAAAGTGGGCGACATACTCAGACGCAGAAACGAAAACGGAACCGCGAGAGGTAGCAAACAGTGCCCAAGGATATTTTTCGCGATGCAATTGTTGTACCCCAGCGCCGTGGCCAAGTCGGCATGGTGCTTTGCCGCGCTGGCTTTGGCCGGCTTGGCATCGGCACAGACGTCGCCTAACAGCTTGGGCCTTACCGGACCTAGCTCTAGGTGAGTCTCTCCACCTGAGCAGCGATGGAGATTACTGCAGGAGAAATGCAACCGCCAATCCTCTAGTTGCTGATTGGTTCCGTTTCTGTTACCTTCTCATGTGCACAGTTCTACTTGCGACTACATTCTTCTGCAACCAAACAATCTTCCGGCCAATGTCCCGGCCAATGTTCGATACATGTATGTCTTCCCTTCCCATATCATCTCACCGGGGATGTTTGTCTTCAGCCCACATTTTGTAACTAATGACATTATTTTCTAGATGGACGGTAGACCCTGCATCGCAGGTCCAGCTCACCCCTGAGGGTGTTGCCAACCTGACTGCTGGTCTTTACGGTAACGCTTTTGTGAGGATTCCACCGAATGGTATGCTATGAATTGTCATTTATGTCCGCGCTTTCGTCGAAAATTCGTTCGTCCTCTGTATGACTTTCTATCCACACCACATTGTTAATCTCCACGCTTTCGCCTGTTTGGTTTCACTACTAGCCCGGAGCGCGGAGAAAAACAACGGAACACTTCTCGTCGACCTTACGATCCAGTACAATGTGACGAGCAAGGCTCCCGTCCAATCGTCCACTTCCAAGGTGGCATCTTCCACTTCTACCTCCGTTTCCGCTATTTCAACTCCTTGGTCAACCATCACAGACATCAGTGCGACCACCACTGGAACACCGGCCTCCGCCACGATATCGACCGCGCCCACGACTTCAGGCAATTCCGCTACTGCTAGTGCCACTTCGGCCTCCACCTCTTCGACCAGTTCCGGCGCTGTTGCGAGCGGGAGCACCAGCTCGACATCCGCGGGTGCCAGTGCCACGGGCGCTACTAGTGCGACGTCGACGACCAGTGCTCCTACCTCCTCTGCGACAATCAGCAATTCTGTTTCGAGTACCAGTACTGCAGTGACGCCCTCTGCGACCAGCGCGGCCACGACCAGCTCCGCTGCCACGAGCGCGACTACTGCGACTTCTACGCCCAGTGCTGTTACCTCTTCTACAACCGCCACGATTTCGGCTGCGAGTACCAGCACTGCAGTGACGCCCTCTGCAACCAGCGCGGCCACGACCAGCTCCGCTGCCACGAGCGCGACTACTGCGACTTCTACGCCCAGTGCTGTTACCTCTTCTACAACCGCCACGATTTCGGCTGCGAGTACCAGCACTGCAGTGACGCCCTCTGCGACCAGCGCGGCCACGACCAGCTCCGCTGCCACGAGCGCGACTACTGCGACTTCTACGCCCAGTGCTGTTACCTCTTCTACAACCGCCACGATTTCGGCTGCGAGTACCAGCACTGCAGTGACGTCCTCTGCGACTACACCCTCCTCGAGCAGCACAAACACCGGCAGCGCCAGTGTCACTACTACCAGTCCCGCTGTCACGAGCAACACCGCTTCAGTTACATCCTCGTTGAGCAGCACGGACACAGTGAGCAGCAGTGCCACCGCTACTAGCTCCGCTGCGACGAGCAGCAGCGCGGAGGCCACGACGTCCTCTAGCAGCGCGGACACCAGCAGCAGCAGCAGTGCTGCTCCTACGAGCTCTTCTGATACGAGCACGAGCGCGGCGGCCACAACGTCCTCGAGCAGCACCAATAATGATAGCAGCAGCAGCAGCGCCACTGACGTGTCGACTTCATCTTTGGCGACGTCCAACACCGATGTGACGACAAGCTCGAGCTCCAGCGCCGAGGCGACCACCACCTCGGGCACCGAGGCTTCGTCAAGCACTGAAGCGGGGACCTCCTCGAGTACCGATGTGTCGTCGAGCACCGATTCTAACATTGCAACGACGACGAGCACAGACACTTCGACAACTGAAGCCAGCAGCACTGATAGTTCCACCGATAGTTCCACGGTCAGCTCCACCGCCGATGAACCCACCACCACGAGCACGGACAGTTCCACTACTGAGGCGTCCACAAGCTCGACCGAGGAGCCGTCCACAAGCTCAACCGAGGAGCCGTCCACAAGCTCGACTGAAGAACCGTCAACTAGCTCGACCGAGGAGCCTACCACAACCTCGACTGAGGAGTCGTCCACAAGTTCGACCGAGGAGCCATCCACAAGCTCGTCTGAGGAACCATCAACCAGCTCGACCGAGGAGCCTACCACAACCTCGACTGAGGAGTCGTCCACAAGTTCGACCGAGGAGCCGTCTACCTCGACTGAGGAGTCGTCTACCTCGACCGAAGAGCCTACCACTACCTCGACTGAGGAGTCGTCCACAAGTTCGACCGACGAGCCGTCCACAAGCTCGTCTGAGGAACCAACCAGCTCGACGGAAGAGCCTACCACTACATCGACTGAGGAGTCGTCTACCTCGACTGAGGAGTCGTCTACAAGCTCGACCGAGGAGACAAGTTCGACTGAGGAACCGTCAACTACCTCGACCGAAGAAACAACTACAAGCTCAGCTACCGAAGAGCCAAGTCCTGTGTCGCCCGCACCTTTCCGTCGGCGGGGGCGTCTGGGACTCTGGGAGACGAACAAGGTGGGCCGCCTCAGCAAGCGCCAGGACACCATCACGAGCTACAATGCGTCCACATCCATCAGCGTCTCTGTGGTCTCTACTGCTCAGCCATCCATCTCCATCGGCGCCACCGTCGCATATACGGGTGCCGGTACCGCCCTTACCCTCATCGCTAAAGGCGCCTTCACGTCCTGCACGGATAACAGCAGCAATACTCTGACGTACCGGTGGACCACGAGTGTACCAGGAGGTTTCCCGTCGGGGAGCGTCACCAACACCGCCCAGCTGTACGTGCCTAGCGGTATCACCTTGACAAGCAACCAGACCGTCACTGCCACCGTGACGACCAGCGGAGGATTGACTGCGAGTACTACGATCCCATTGCTACCTATTGCCCCTCGTCTTCGTGTTGTCGTATCTCCCAGCGGCGATGCCACCATCGGTGCAACCCAACCTTTGCTGCTTGACGCCTCTTCCAGCTCCGATGCGGCTTACCCCGGCGCTCGCCTAAGCTTCTTGTGGACTTGCACCGCGACCATCGGCGATTGTCCTACTGACATTACGCAGTCGACTGCTGACCACATCTACGTCAATCCGGGCACATTCAAGGCCGGCTCGACTTACAATATTACCGTCACTGTCTCCGAGACAAACCCGTCTGCCTCGGTCAGCAAGAGCACGGTTATTACGGTCAGCGACGAGGCAAAGTTTGGATGCTGGTTGTTTTACGACGCTACCAATACTCCTCGTAACGCCATAACCAGGAACTCCGTCGTCGGCTTCTTCGTCAACTGCTTCGGAGTTGAGGCCGCTGAGAAGGCTTCCGCAACCTACACCTGGACCATCGACGACCCCGATGTTAACCTCCAGGCGGCTGGCGTGTTCGCCGCCGGTGGCCAGAACCAGCCCTACATCTACCTCAACCCCGGCATCTTGAGCAGCGGTGGAGACTACAACTTCACCGTGACGGCAACGACCAACACAGGCAAAACGGCTTCGGACAGCGACCAGATCTCTGTTTTGGGTGCTCCGTCCGGTGGACGCACGAACTGCAACCCGAGTTCTGGAACCGCCTTCGTGGACGAGTTCAGTATCTCCGCTCCCGGATGGGTGTCCAGCGCTGGTGATGACTCATCCCTCACCTACCTTTTCGTTATCGTCGATGCTGCTGGTTCCGAGTATCCCTTGGGCACTAGTTCGTCGGTCAGCACCATCCTTACCTCTATCCCGGCTATTGGAGACAACCTCATCGTTCGCGTGTACGTCACAGACGAGTTCGGCTCACAGACCATTAGCAACTTGCCTGGCATCACCGCCGGCCAGATCAGCGACGTCCAGATCGACAATGCCGTGGCCAGTCAGGCTCTCGCTGTCACGGCCGCTTTGGCGAGCGGTGATATCTCGGCGCTTTTGGCTGCAAGTTTCGCGAGCGCTGCTTTGGTTGGTCAGTCCAACGCGGCTGGTTACGCCGACGATGCCGCGGAAAAGCGAGCGGCAGAAAGGCAGACGGTGGTTGTCGACGCTATGGTTAGTTTCGCTGCGAGCGCCAAGACCGCCGACGCTTGTACTCAAGGTGCCAAAGCCTTGTTGAGGAACGACATCTCTATTATGTCAACGTAAGTACTTTCACAGTTCACAGTTCTAGTTTCTTCTTCGTCTTGTAAGAGACTTCATACTCACCCCACCCCTACGCTCTTATTATTCTATAGTACAGCGCAAGCGAGCGCTCTCGGGGCTTTGGGTACCTTCGCTGCCAACTTGTTGGCCGACACATCTCCGACCGCTAAGCCGTTGGACCGCGGCGTCGTTGGTTCGACCTGCAACACCCTCGGCAACATCTTCCCTAGGTTTTCCTCCAGCCGCAACACCCTCCGCAGACGTGCGGACACCCCCAGCTCCGGCGCGATCACCTACCCACCCAAATTCGGCGCAACGGCTCTCCCCGACGACACCGTACAAACCTCAGCCCTGGCCGCGGTCCACCAAAGCGGCGCGGCAATGGTTAAAGGCCAAAGCTGTGACACCGCCAGCGTCCCTATCACCGTCTCGGGCGCGACCTCGCTCGCCTCCAATGTGGTCCCGCTGTTCCTCAACGGCAGCGCCACGGCCATCGGGTACAAGAACGCCCGCGTGATTCACCCGCTCATCGGTCCAGAGGTATCCAACAACGATCAGTCCAAAATCGACGAGCAGCCCGCGGCATCCCGCTCGTCCTTCCGAGGGTGCATCTCGTCCACCTCCGTCGTTATCCCCTCCCTGCACGGTGCGGTCGCGTCGCAGAACTACAGCAGTCAGGTTCTTTCCGTTTCCTACGCGCGTCCATCCGAGATCATCTACAACGGCCTGGGCGGCGTCAACATCGACATCTGGATCCCCGAAGAAACGTCCGCGTACACGTCCCAGACAACCAAACCCGAATGTCGCGTGTGGAATGGAAGTGCGTTCAGTGCGGCGGGATGCAAGACGCTCGAGAGCACGGTCGAGACGGTGGTAGCGACCGGCCAGGAGGTCAACCTCGTCCACTGCAACTGCGCGTTCAGGCCCCCGGGTGCTTTGCGCCGTCGGGCATTCTCGGACGCTACGGCCAACGGGTTCACCAGCGCCGACTTTGCGATTAGCCGGGTTGCAGCCGACGTTATCGCGCCTCCCGGCGGTACCACCACTGTCACAACTTCCACCGGCGAACCCACGAGTACGCCTACGGGTCCCCCTGGCGGCCCGGGCACTGGTAGCAGCTCCAAGTTGTCCGGCGGTGCGATTGCGGGTATCGCGGTCGGTTCCGTTGTCGGAGCGGCGGTTATTGCGGTCGCTGGTGTGTTGATCGTCAGAGCCCGCCGACCTCGTCAACCGCAAGTCACCGCAGTTTAAGAAAAGGAGATATCGACAAGCAGAAGATGATAGAACACACATACGACATCCTTCTACCTTCGACATACTTTTCGATCATACCAACAACGTATAGTAATGTTTTCTAATGTGCACACAACAACCTCAGCATATTGCGAAGCGGCGAGGTCTATAGGGAGCCTCGACCGCTTTGGCACTGGGGCGTAAATCAACGGGGGAAATGGGGAGAGAGGTGTTGTTTTTGTTGAGCAAAACTTTGGTATAAGGACCGAAAGAAAACTATAATATGATACCCTAAAACTATATGTTGTGCATATGTTGCGATCCATCCCCCTGGGACCATCTATTCTGGCGGACTTTACATCCGTCGGATGGGTTTGTTTATACCTCGACGCTGTACCTAGAACCTCTCACATCTTATGGAGCGCACACCATATACAATCTTGGTAGGGCTCTGGCCTGGGGACACCACCGGTGGACATCACGAAGTGGTGTCGAAACCTGAATTGGGAAACGCGAACTCAAATGCGAAATAGATGAATGATATTAATACAAAAGGCTCTATGTAAAGCAACACGCCGTGTCTCGAGATATGCAGAGTTCTAATCGGCACAACATTGTGAGGGATGATATATGCTCTATGGAAAGGTGTATGTATAGCTACGAGCATACGCCGTTCTATCGACGAGTCTAAACGGGACGGGACCGCAGAGGTTACTCCGCTCGACCGGCTTCAACGGGCGACGCCGATGTTTTCTAAACGGTGGGCGTTTAGAACATGAGGCTGGCGACAAGGGCGGAGACACCGGCAACAGCGGCAACCGAGGCACGGACGGCACCGGCGGCGCTGGCGGTGTTGACGCGCGAGTCACGGTTCTTGACGGGCGTCTGGGGAGTAGGCACGGTGTCGGCGTCAGTCCACTTTGGCGGTGTGTTGGGGTTGGTAGCCCTGATGTTGACGAGACCAGAGCGCTCGACAACGGCACCCTTGTTGTCCGTCGCAAAGAGCATCCAGTTACCGGGGGGCGCGATGCTAGGGGTGGCGGGAAGCTGGACAAGGAGCTTTTGCTTGCCGTACTTCAGGATCTGCAGCTCAATGTGACGCTGGTCGAGGTTGACGGTGTGTGTCATCGAGGCCTGGCGAATGATGCTGACGGAAACGATGGTCTCGGCGATCGCGTCAACGAAGGGAACCTCGATCTGTTGACCGTATGTCGCTTGGGCAGTAGGGAAAGGCAGGACAAGCTTGGGGGGGTTGGCAATGAACTTGTATGGCGGGTAGTAGATGTCTGCAAAGAAACATGGAGATGCGGTAAGTGAGAAACGGCAATGACTTTGGAGTTTGACGGATGTAGCGTAAACGAACACCTACCCAAAGACATGTCATCGGGACGGTTGTTGGCAAAGTCGTCTCCGTTCTGCGCATCACCTCCTCCAGTGACGACGGTACCGTCAGAACGAAGCAAAGCAATGTTGTGGTAGTGACGACCAGTGGGAGCGGCAGCGCCAACCTTCCATCGGTTGGTGGGGTCCGAGGGCGGGTAGGTCGGGTCAAAGATGACGACCTCTTTGACACCCTTGCTAGCCTGGGGCTGACCGTACACACCACCTTGGTGTCCAAGTCCAGAGCCGGAGACGATGGCGACGGTTCCATCGGGCAAGTTGACGGCGGCGGGCTGCGAACGGGCAATGGGCATGTCTTCCTGGGTAAATTGAACATTTGTGGTCAAGGTAGCACCCTTGTCTTCCAATGTGGTCCAGTGGCAAACTTTGACGGGAGTGCAGTTGGGGCAGTTGGACCAGGCGTCCTTGCCGTTGTTGGCACGGGGAGTCGGATTGCCATCGGCGGCGGTGCCGTTGACACCACCGCAAATCCAGGACTCCATGCGGTAGTTGTCGCGGTAGGACATCATGGGGACAAAGTTGGTACCTGCGAATGGGAAAGACAGGGGAAGCTGACCGTTGGCCTTCGTCAAGTCCAAGGCGGCGTGAGGCGTTTCGAGGCCGGTGTCGGGGTCAACGATGGCGGATTCGGAGTGTGCGAAAACCCAGACCTTGCCGGAGCTGGGCAGCACGTATGCGATGGGGTACATGTTGATGGGGAAGTACTTTCCGAGGAGTGCGATGGGCTTGGAAGGTCCCATCGGACCGCTGATAGGACTCCACTTCTCGAACGTGGGAGAGTCTGCAAGGGTATCGGTGGCGTTGAAGAAGTAGTGCTGACCTCCAATCAACATGATTTCCTCGTTTGGCAGCGCAAGCAGAGAAGGGTACCAACGACCCCAGTATGTGTAGGATGATCCCCCAACAGCGTTGGGTTGCATGTCTGGAGGACGGTACATGGAGGCGACATAGGTCAGTTCCGGTTCGGTTTTTGCCGCAGTCGACGGGTTGAATACACGAATGTCCGAGCGTCCGTTGGAAGTGTAGCTCTTGTTGTTGAATTGCTTGTACCAGAATTCGTCACCTGGGTGGATGTGAGTGGATCGCAATTGTTAGTTAGTAAATCAAACATTGCGCCTCCGGTTCGCTCGGGTTCCCATCGCAATCAAGTCGCTCCCTCTCTCAAGACCTACCTCCAGCAACGAGATAAGATCCATTTGCCAGCTGAGCGTGCCCAGAGCAGAAAGCATAACCGTGCAATTGGCCGAATTTGTCGTCCTCAAAGTTGCGGTTGATGTATTTGGGTTGGAGCGTCGTAAAGTCGAATTCCGCGGCATCGGTGAACCAGGGTTGTCCGACAAAGTTGGGGTTTCCGTTGAACCACTGGTTAAGAGGGGCGGACTGCATACGCGCAATTTGGTCGCCAGTCCATCCGGACGCCGGGGCGGTGTCGAACATGTGGAGACGTTCACTACAAGGAAAACCAAATCAGCATTCCCTGAATTATCACTGGTGACTTTGAGAGAATGTTGTGTGTACGAACCCCATGTACATCTTATCGTCATAGTGGTACAAGGCATGGATTGGAACTACACCAGCGTTTGGTGTCCTGTATGTGGTCAAGCATTTAGAATTTGCGTGGGAAAATGGGGGATGAATGGGTCGTCCTCGCCCTCCGTCCTCTCTCTCGGATCGTATCCGCTCTGGCAACGAGAGAGGTAACAAGAAACAAGTTGAACCAGGTGAATACGTACAGGGTCTTCCATTTTCCGGCGAGGATAGGGTCGGCGGGGGCAGCGGCCTGCTGGGCGGCGACGGTGGACCCCAGGACAAGCGCAGCGGAACACACGGCGAGGAGCATGTTGGCGTGAGGGTTGGTGAGAGTAGGTCAAGGGGTTCTGCTCTGCTCTGTTCTGCTCTCGGCTGCCAATGGGCCGTGGGGAAACCAGGGGAGTTTATGAACGAAAAACGCCTGCGGTGGCAAAATGCGATTCCCCAGCTTGGCCGCTTGGCTGTTCCACCCGATCTCCTGTCTCTCTCTCTCCTTTTGCAGCCTCTTTTGCGGCTCCCTCACAGCCCACCCAATGCCGCCCATCTCGCGCAAAGCAGCGACCGAGGAGGAGCCTTGTGAATTCACCGGGTGGGTGCCACGAGAAAAACACATGGCTACTGATAAAAACGCGAAAACTTGTTGCTGTATTCCTGTCCAGCCACAACTGGCATCCGATTGACAGCAGCGCGCCACGTCACCCCTGTCGAACCATTGATGCGCCCCTGTCGAAACAGTAAGGTCACCTTGCTTTCCTATCGCGCTGATTCCACAGGGATTTGCGAGAGCAATGGGTATGTCACATCGGTAGAATTTCTACGACACCGATATCTTAGATCCTCCAACAACAAATTCCTGGCATCGGTCTGCGTGTGTGTTCTCGCACATTGCACATTGGATCTATCGGCGTCCGTGCCCGCGTGTGGGTATTACAGAACCTGCGTGTTGCGAATGCCTCTTCACTAGCGGTATGTTTCCCCACAACGCGTGCGTTCGAACGCATAGGGGTCGACGTTGTCTGGCTTTGTTATGAATCCGCATGTCATGCATTCCGCTGAATGGTTCCGAAGCAGCGAACACGATCGCAATGTATCATTCTGCTTCTGCGGTCCAAGTTTCATCGTTCCGGCGCAGATGGCCCGTTTGCCTAGCTCCTCCGTGGTTGGACTGGTAGTCTCATGCAGAAACGCATCAAGTAACATGTCTTTCTTCATGAATTCGGCTTGATGGATGATCTCATCCTGGCCCATTTGAATGGCCGTTGACCCGTCGTAAGTACTTACGCGGCCCCCCTTGTCAAAAAGTGAAAGACATTAGGGGAAGACGATGATTATTTGACGTATGCAAGAGTATCACATCGATTGCGCAATGTGGGCGTAGATCCCGGGCTGTGACATGCCGGTCGTTACTTTCGCCAGTTTGCGCAATAGGCTGATATCGAGCGTTACGTCCTTGAACATGCCGATGCACAGCGATCTCGCAGCGGCGTTTTTGAGAAGGCGGTTACGATGCGACTCATAAATGCGGGAGGAAGCAAAGACAGGATACCGCGTCAATGCCGGCTACACACGCCTGGCTTTCTTTCAGAGTGTCCACTTCTTGCTGAAATTGGTGTACAGTAGAGACCCTCGTGTCCATGAAATGTTTGGTGTATGCTCCCGGGCGGAGGCAATTCTCGTTCCCAAGGCATTGGATTGACCTGTAGAATGGGCATGGAGGGTGGAAAGTCTTGTATACTTCACCGTGACCCGTTGGTTCACGGGCGAGTTCTCGTTCCTGTGTTTCGCTTTCCAAAGTGGAGAGCTTCGAGTCAATGAGGGTGAATCGCTCGGTAGACTACCGTCCTGTGTCCCTGCCTCAGATTGTTTTTGGACATATTCGTGAAGTTTGGATTGGTGCGCCTGGGAAGACAGGTATGCCCACTGGGAATCGCGGAACGTCGCACGTCGGAGTCGGAAAAGCACAGAAATGCACACGCCCACCTTTAATTCGATGAATATGAGCTCGCTCTACTACGATTTCACTCGATGGAGAACTACGCTACCTACGCAACATCGCTGAAAGGGATCTAGAACTACATTGGCCGTCTATGAACTAAGGACTTGGTTCATCTGGGTTATATTTCCGAAACAGCTCCGCCACGGGTGCTTTTCCAGGTCTCATGGCTTCCTCGCCGAGATGGCGTAGCATTTGCGCTTTCTCAGACTCGTATCTACGGTGCAGAAAGTTGACGGCAAATGGATGTGCGAGCTGGACAGCTACCATCAGCGCCGCGAAGGAGACTTCCGCGCCGATAGTCAGCAATAGAGTGTTGAACAAGGACGGGTCTGCTAGTATATCCTGTTCGTAGACGTTCCCCAAAACGTTCCCCAATCCCAACTTGATCGCGAACAGTGCTAAATCTCCAGCCGACCCCGCTACGTCGCCCAGTTTCTTAGCGTACTTGTTGAGATAAGAGGCTAGATAAAGTCCGGAATGGGCGGCAAGCCCCGCGAGTTGATGCTCCCATGACTTCTTGGGTGTACTGGCTATCATGCTTGCGTGACAGACTCCCGCCGCTCCGAAATCATATTTCTCGCACCCTCCTGCACCCGCTGCGCTGCTCGAGTCAGCCTATTGGCCCGCGAGCGGTGGAGGCTAAAGAGCCGCTCTTCATGTACCGGACTGAAGGGAGTCAGCATCCAGTCCTTCAGTAGGGTAGAATCCCGGTCTGCGAGATCACGGCAGATGTATGCCATGGCAGTCCGGCACAGATTCTGGCGAGCGCGGGCTAGATCTTGCTCTGGCAATAACTTCCCCGGCCATAAATCGTACCAAGATCTGCGATACACCTGTTCCAATGTCTCGAAGACTTGCGAAACTGGGAATTGCTCTTCCACTATGAGACGTAGGAGAACGTGTTTGTCGATGTGGAAATTGTGCACGGCGTTGCGCAGGCGTGAATGCAGAAAATGCTGTCGGTGCCAATCGGAAATGACACGCAATCTGGGTAACAATTCTGCATCACCCGGCGGATAATACGCACGCAGAATATTCCTCTCCAACCGACTCTTCGCGCCCGGTATCCTCATCAACCGGCGATGGTAGGTCGACAACGCTCCGATCGTCGACGGCAGCACGCCTCCTATCAGAAAGATCTCCAGCCAGATCTCCGCGGGGAGCAGCTCGGTTGGTTTCAGGCGTTTGGCTTTGGGTGGTGCTGTTTCGTCGTCGTGGTCGGTTTCCGTATCTGAGATTGAGCGTTTGCGCTTCTTGACTCCACCGGCACTGATGGCATTGTCGTTGCTGTTGGCGAGATCGGTATTTTGGGTATCGGCGCTAGTAATCATAGCGGTTTCGTGTTCGGTGCGAGGCATGTTTTCGTCGAATGGGATCAGATTCATGTCGAATCGTGCACGGACAGTACACGCGGAGTTCCCGGGCACCACCGCCATTTTATCTTGTCGCTGCCTCCTCTTTGGCCGCCTTCCGGTTCCAAAGAGTGGCCTTATTTGGTGGGTACGTAGTGAAAGCCACGTTTATACCATTTTCAGCAACTGCAGGTTCCAACGCGTAAGGATTGAACGCGTAGGATTGTACCGTACAGTAATGTGCTGTCGGACAACTGTACTTTTCGCAGCCAGACAACAATGCACGATAGATATGTGATGTACAGCAAAGGTGGGACATGGTGTCTCTTCTGCCCCTATAAAGTTCCAGCATTGACTGGCCGGGCTGCCAATACTGGATTCCAAGCTCAAAACCGGACATGCAAGCGAGCACCGGGTCCCTCGTCGCAAACCGTAAAGCATGTTTTTCTCCCTTCACTTCAAAAATCGTGTTTTCTAGGAAATGGGGAGACCCCAAACCCAACACCAGTCAAAAATTAGCCTCCCACCCGCCCTTGTGGGGCGGGTGAACCAAGCCCCATCGAACGGTTGTGCGATGCCGATGGGCCTCAGTCCGGCCCTGAGGTTTATGAGCACTCGGAGCCGTGAGCGTGTAAGTATGACTTTCAACGGGGAAGCGCGGGGGCCTTGGATCTTTTATGGACGAAGTGGGGAAGCTTGGGAAATCCGTGGAACTGGATGGGCGACGAGCGGCGAACAATTAGTGGGGAAGTCACAGTCCCTCGCGAGCCCTCCGCGCTCCAAATCTTCACAAAGTAGGGCAAGCGCCCAAGTGTGATGTTACTCTAGGCGCCGCTTGCGGAGGCCGCCTTTGGTCAGCAGATGCATATCGATACACTGGATGATCGTGTGGTCTGGAGACCAGGTGGACAAGCGGAGTGGAACTAGATTGTTTCACGACAAACGGCCCTCTCCACACTTGGCGAGATTTGCACTCTTCTATTTTCATGAAACCCCGAAAAGGGGTGAATATGGTCGCGGGTACGTTACTTCCTGCACATCTCGGTACAAAGACAGATGTCAGGATCGATGGCGCTCTGTGGAGGTAGGCAGCCTCCCGAACTCTACACCCGTACAATCTTGGCGGCTACGAAAGGGTCGTATCGTCCACACATCAACCGCCAACACTTAACGCCACGGATAACATTACGATAGTGTTCGACGGCGCCGCTCTGAGTAGTCGCGGCTAGTGGTGAGACCTCAAGCTTGGGTCGGCGGGTTGGCAGTACAACACTCGACACTTCCGCCCACAACGATCTTCACTGCTTCCGAATCGCCTCCACTGATTCGATTGGAAAAACTGCTCTGCAAAATCATGCGCCGACGAGGTTCCCGCTACGGCCTCCCACCGACCAACCGCTCCCTAAAATACGCCCTCGTGCCCTTCCAAGACCTCAAAGGCTGCATAGGCGAGATCAACCTCCCCGACAGCCCGGTCGCCCTGTCGCTCAAGAAACAGGCCCGCTGGAAATGGGCGGACAACTGCCAACCCGACCCTGCTTGGCTGCTTGACAGAGACCGTCTCCTCTGGTACAAGGCGTACACTGTTTTCAATACCCGCGTCGTTGATTACCCGAAGACCATCAAAGCGGAGTTGCGTCGGAGCGGGGACAAACTGATTTGTGTCGAGTGTGTCGGTCAGGCGCGCAATGCTCCCAAACGTCGACAGTCCACCGACGTGAAGGAGATTACTTGTGATAAGCGTCATGAGGCATACTCTGCGAATCAATGCTGTGGGTGCACGCTATGTTCATTCAAACCTCGTAACAAGGCGCTCAAGAAGGTGAAGGGACGGCGGAAACATAGCAGGCAGGCATTGGCGGACGAAATGCTTCTGTACGATGGCATTTTGTACGATGAAGCAGTGGGTTTCCCGTCGATGTAATAGTGGGGCGTTTTTGGTCGAAATCCGAAAGATCTGGCTTTGCTTTTATTCAAAATCGCCCAAATGTATAAGCCTGAACAGGATTCGCCGCACAAGACGGAAAAGGAAAGACGCTGGCTGCCTTTGTGCGCAGTCCAGTCTGCTTCCGTCGGACGAAAACATAACGACAGCGAAATCAGTTCCGAGTCTGCGCGGCAAAATTCAAGCTAGTCAATCAGCGTTCGTTACCCGATGGCGGCTCACTTGTCGTTGTAGTGGGTTTTCAAATCTTTGCACCATGCAGTCAATGCCGAATCTGCTGTTTCCCGTCATGAGGTGCTGCCGCTGTCAACGGGATCGTGAACCGGGCTAAAAAGCATCGGAACGGTCTTCCGCATACGGACTCTCATGCACCCTGGCCGTCGGCTACTGTCAGCTAGCGCTTGTCGCATCGTTCTGACTGATTTACAAGCGCATGCGCGTCGTGTCGGATATGGCGTGTCGCACCCCGCATCTTAGCTCTCGAGAGGCGTGATGCAAGCTTGGCTATTCCCACGCCCAGGCCCATGATCTGGCTCCTAGCCTTTCACAGCCGAGAGTCATTTGGCCCATTCAGCACAAGCGCCTCAGTAGTCATAGCCATGTCTGTATGGCTTTCACCGGTCCGATTTCGGTACATGAGAATCCGCTGATGGGCTCTCGTATTGTCAGAATCTAGCCGGTGATAGCGCGTCGTCGAGTGGTCGGGTCGGCGAGCCGGCTTCAATAGCGACGCGAATCCCCCATCGCACTCCAGGCTGATTGAACCACGCTCTGGCTAGCTCAGCCGCGCCCTTTTTGTCGCTTCGAGCCACGGTGGGTTGAGCCGAACCCCTCGGCCTCCAACAAATCCTTCGCACAGTTGTTGATACATTTGAACCTCGCAGCGCCCAATTTCACACCACCGTACCATCTCGTCACAACTACCATCGCATTCTTCACCTCTAGCGCTTTCATCAGATGCAGCAGCCGGGCACCCGCCGCCGTCTCCCCGTCATCATCACACCCTTCTTTGATGTTCCCGTCGGCTTCCACGACGCGATAAGCGGAGCTGTTGTGTGTGGCGCGTCTGATGCGCTTGTTCGTTAGCAGGGCTCCGAGTATTAGTGAGACTTGCGAAGGCTGCGTGATGCGGGCGACGTGGGCGACAAAGACGCTTTTGCGGTCAACGAGCGGGGTGGCGGAGTGAATGATCGACGGGCAGTTTGGGGGAAGGGTCATCGAGAACATCGATGGGCCTGTTTCTTCGGAATTTGTGGTATCGGTCGTCGGTGTTGCAGCGTTCCTGACAATATGAACGTTGGAATCGAAATACATATGAGGTGGGGCTTTTCTGGTCGCTGTCGCCCTCACACCTCATTCTTGAGAAGGCTCGAGTCGTGCGTGTGCTCGCTCATCTCCGCATACTTCTCCGTTGGGTGAAGTGATGCCTGTCCGCAAATAATCTTGCACTGTGCCACTGCACTTTCGACCATATCGCTCCTGTCCCGTGAACCGGCTATCTTGACGGTACATCATGAGTTGCACATACCTTTCTTCCTTCTTCTCCGGCCTGCTAGCGGAGGCCATAGTACGCCGTACCCAGCGGACATTCGAGTCACTCCTCCTCCCAAAAGCCAAACAGAAGGGGTGCATTCGAGCAAAGAGCGTCTGCAAGAGCAGCGGCCTACTCATTCTTGCAAGCATAGCCGGCCAGTCCTCCAGGTGAGTGGCCCCCCTCGAGAATGGGTCGATGTCCTTCCCACTTGCCAGATGTCTCGACGCCTGAACTTCCGTCGCAAGGAACCCCACACTCCATATACTGTACAACCAACTTTCAGACTCGAAGCCACGTTCTGACAGAAACCGACACTTTCCTCCACTCGTCACACCCGAGGTTGCATACGGACAATGCAACGCAGGCGCTAAGTATATCTAAAAGCTTTCACAAGTCGTCGTATGGGGACTGCAACGTACCTTGCAATACAGCTTCAATCAATAGCAACAACAGCAACATCGAGAAGAACAACACAAGTCAGTTTACATGTTCTCCGTTATGCACTTTATATCCTCTGAATCTCCGGCATCTAATCCATTTCATCTAAAAGCGGTATGTTACATGCCAGCAGGATGTCATGCTTGTCCGCTGCAGTGCGGGCTTGAGGGTACTCTACTGTGTTAGGCCAAAAAAAGTCGACAGTACACTCTACTAGGTGGTGGCGCTCTGAGCATGAGCGGCTTGCGTATCTATTGGTACGCGGAGTGGATGGTGACCCCAGTTGGCGAGGATCTCGAAGCGATCCCCGTCTCAAAGATGCCAATGCTTCAGTCTTTAATAGGTGAATCCGCCGACCGAATAAGCATATGTTTGTGACCACCGTGACGGGTCTTCTTGGGACGCTGATACCAGCGGAAGGCGAAATTGAGAAGCGGCCCTGGGTACGGATCTCGCTCGGGATGCAAACAAGTAGTTCACATCACGAGAAGGGTGCGGATGATATAACATGGTGGGGTGGCGTAAGGCCTCCGATTCACGTTGTTGGGCGTCAATGCAGCGATCAAGGTTGCGAATCTCCCTCTCGGGTGGAGAACAGGGAGTCGGATAGGGTGTACATTCATGGACATGGCACGCGGACTCGTCTCGCTTTGGGATTGCCTGATCACTCGAGAGGTTTTCGTTCGCCAGAACGTTTTGGATCCTTTCGCTTGCGACGGCCATTGCTTTCGGTGTGCGACGATGTCTTGCTCGGGTTCCGCTTGGAGCACAGCGAGACCCCTGCACTCGGGCCTTCCCCTCGGGCCCTTACGCGTCGTCGCTGTCCTTCGACTTGGAGTACATCCATATTGCAAGCTCAACAGCAATCTTTGACTAAGCCCTCTTTCCTAAGCCCCAAAATCGCCCCTCCTCTCCACCACCAACGACCACCAATGCTGTGCGTCTCGCCGAAGTTCCCTGCTCTTCCGCTTCCTCGTTTCCTTTCTGTCAACTGTCCTCTCACGCCTGCACTTATCGCTGCAGCCGGGGAACTTGCGCCATGGCTGGTCTGCGTGGAAGCAAGCGCTCACGACAGCGTACAGGAGCGAGTCGCGGTGTTGGCGACCGTGGATGTGGGACAGGTTTGAGGCGGCGCGGGTGTCGCGGGTGCAGTCGGGGTCCATCGCAGACGGGTATAGTATGTGACGATGGAGGATCGTTTGGGTGTTGCTTCTGGCGTCGTGTCCCAGGGCTATGAGGTGGGAGGGCGGAACCAAAGACTTTGAGAACATATGCGCTATTGAGATTCTCCAGCCCTGGCGCACGGCAGACGGCCAGACTACCGCCAGAGAGGTGCGCGCGCGATGGAGGCTTCTCCTCCTCACAATGCCTGAAGCCTTGGCGGCCTCAGCCTCTGCCGCTGTGGACAAGCGAGCATATTGACAGTTTCATAGAAGAGCATTTTGACAGGACCCGAAGGTCGGTCAGCGAGCAAACCTACCTATTCGAGAACTACGCAGTTATGCTTAGCCCAACTTCAAAACTCGGGCAATCCGAGACCCATCCAAAACAAAAACGATTCTACCAGGAGTCGAACCTGGAATCTCCTGTTCCGTAGACAGGCGCCTTGACCATTGGGCCATAGAACCGTTCGATATCCGCATGTTTTGTTGTAAATACATTCACTAAAAATGCAAATGTGTAAGAAAAGGTGGTCAAATTTGGCCTGGCGCCGCTCGGAGGTGTGAAAAATCCATGTGTCACGTGACGTTCGCGTGGGCAATTTGGGAAGCTCCCCGTCAAGAGACTTCCGGTGTGGATCGTGATGAGCGACCGGTCTTAGTGTCGGAGAGTTTTTCGACGACATATCGACCAAGACGTTGCAGGATTGGGTGTAGTACGGCAAAATGAACGAAAACCCCTTCAGCACAGGACGTCAAAGAGACGACGGATGGAGGTGGAGATACGACGCGATGGAGGATGTCTGCAATTTCGGACTAGACCCTCTATTGTAGCGGGCTGTTGAACATCTCCAGGAAGAAAACTAGGGTAGCCCTCCTAGCTATCGGTGTGAATAAACGAATGTGGTCGGGAAAGCCGGGCTCTTGCACCCCATATGGCGAAACTGATATTTTCTATGCTCGATCCATGCGAACTCTCCCAACCTCATGCCCAACGCATCCAACTCGTTCTGCGTCGCGGCCTTCTCATGTCCTGCGACCCGCCGGCCAGGAATAGTAACCCATGACTACCCTGCAGCTTGCATCGGTCAAGATTCCCGCAGAGCTCCCCTTTTGCTGCCCAGAAGCCTAACCGTTGGTCTGCAGTGTCCAACACGATCGTGGCCATCTTGAACCCCGACCGGTGCTGCGCCACTGACAGCGTTTTGACAACTTCTGGACGGTTCGCAGGTCTCACGAACCCCATTGGTCCTCAACCGACCAAGACAAAAGCCTTCTGCATTCTGTCCTCCGAACGGTTGCATTCCCGGCCCTATACCCATAAAAATGTATGAGAGCTTCCCCATCAGTGCGTAACAGGAAGAGACGGCCAAGTTGGCAAAACCGACAGGGGAGGTTTATTCGCCTGGGGATCGTCACTAGAGAGGTCATTTCCCCAAAACCCAAAGGGGGGACTGATACCCTCTCTACCAGAACATCATGCATCCGATGCGCGATCTCCTATTCCCACATGCGTTCGCCGCAAGAGAGGACCATAGAACCGCGACCGTTTACAGTTGTGAAGACGGGGGCCACACTTGCACATGGCGGGCTGGTTGGTGTCTGTCCCGCACGCTGTGCCCCTCTACAGGGCTTGTCGGACGCGGACCGCTGGTCACTACGGTGCTCCGACCCACCTTCTGTGACCCTGATGGATGGGAGTGGTGCGTGGATTGCCGCAGCGCTGGGAGATCTGAATCCCGGAGTGTCACCCCGACCCATCTACCCGCCTAGATTCGGGAGGCGTACATCGGATGAGAAAAGATGGCCCGGAGACGGTAAAATCTCCGAATTTCGCGCCCGCTCAACATGTCCCCCGTTGCGAAGAAAACCCCGGCCCACAATGTTCACGTTTCACGTACGTAGAGATATGGTTTTTGCTCTGAGAAAGCGTAAAGCATTATGTACAAGGACGTAAGGAAAGGGGAAAGGGGAGACGAAAAAGCAAAGCTCGTTTGTACAGATGCAAAGAATGTGCGGGGGAATATATAACGTAAAGAAGACCCGAAAGGAGGAAGAGATGGGATGAAACGGGGAAGAGTTCAAAGTGTGCTTTGTGGTAAGAGTTCAGTATTCGTTAGAGAGCAATCTACCACCCATAAGGCAACTCGCCGCCATTATTCCTCCTCGCGGCCTTCTCGAGCTCGTAGCACTGTTCGATGGCCCTGCGGGTGTAACCGGAGCTCTGGCCGGGGGCGCAGGCGATGGAGATGCATTGCTTGAGGGTGGCCGAGTGGGTGGAGTAGAAGTGGGATTTGGCGGAGGAGCATTTGTCGGAGTAGGAGTAGTCTTTGTTATTGCCGCCGTAGGAGGAGGGGGAGGTGTACGAGTAGTCGTCTTTTTTGTAGTCGTCCTTCTTGTAGTCGTCCTTTTTGTAGTAGTCGTCCTTTTTGTTGTAGTCGTCCTTCTTGTAGTAGTCGTCCTTTTTGTAGTCGTCCTTCTTGTAATCGTCCTTCTTGTAATCATCCTTTTTGTAACCCCAACCCTCCTTCTTGTAATCATCCTTCTTCCAGTCCTCCTTCTTGTAGTTATCCCCCTTCTTATAATCGTCCCCCCCACTCCACGGCGTATAGGGCGCGGCCGCAAACGACCCATAGTACTTCTTCCCCTCCTTCTTGTACTCCTCCTTCTTGTACTCCCCCTTCTCGGGCTGCTGCTTGGACATATCCACGATGCGGATGGACCGCGCAAGCACGGGGTTCTCGAACGCGGCGGTGGCGACGGGGTTCTTGAAGATGCGAGTTGCGCGGACGCAGTCCTGGGCGGTGTAGAAGAACAGTTTCACGTTGTCGTTGCCTCCGTATGAGGAGCCCGCGACGGAGTCGATGGAGGCCTTGATGACGCCGGCTTGGAGTTTGGGGTCCGGGTTGTCCTCGATGTTGAAGCAGCCTTGCATGTTGATGTTGCCGTCGCCGAGGGTTTGCACGGGCTTGGAGGTGTACGAGGACGATGCGCCGTAGGAGTCTTTTGCGGGCGCGAGCGTGATGGTTGCGGTGGGGCCTTTGCTGTACGAGCCTCCGTAGGAGTTCTCTTTGCCGTAGGAGTTCTCCTTACCGTATGAGTTCTCCTTACCGTAGGAGTTCTCCTTGCCATAGGAATTCTCCCTGCCATATGAATTCTCCTTCCCGTACGAGTTCTCCTTGCCGTAGCCGGAGCCCTCGTACTTCTTCACGTCGTAGTTCTGTTTGTAGCCGTCGTCCTTCTTCCAGTCGTCCCCGCCGTAGGGCTTGGATCCGTAGTCGGAGCTGGGGGGGTTGTAGGAAGGTGCGGCGAGGGCGGTGCCGGCGAGGGCGAGGCCGAGGAGGGCGAGGGTGGTTGTGTGCATTATTGGGTGTTGCTTAGGGGATGGTATTAGGAGATAGTATTAGGGATTGATGTGATGATGGGTTGCTGGATGTAGAAGCTGCTGGATGCTGTTGCTGTTGAGCGGTGGTAGTTGGGTGGGTGATGAGAGGAGGGGATGGAGGACTACCCTGCCTGCTTTTATATCCCGAGGATCAGCATCTGGGTCGCTCAAGGCCTGGACCCTCCCTCGCTGCTGCTGCTCGCGGCAGGTCCAGTGTCCCACAGCATGAGGTTGGTTGCTCCCATGCACGCAAAGTTGCGAACTTTGTGCGAAGGAACGAACCCCTTCGGAGCCTCGCTGCGGTGAACATTCAGCCACGTCTACTGTATTACCCCAGGTGCCCGCGGGTATCGAACACTACTTTTTTTGCGCTCCTGCTGCGCTTGATGTACAGTGTGTAGATGTAGCGAACGGAGGGTGGGTTCCCTCCGGGCGACGGGGGGTTGACCGTTTTTCGTGCGGCAGACCGTTTGCCGGCCTCAACAACACAGCCCGAGTTTCCGTCCTTCCCAGCGAGTGCAGCATTTTGCGCGATGCAACACCCAGCAGGCCAAGACGCGTGGGGGATAGTTCTTCGCGTTCGGCGGGGAGGCTTCCCTCTGAGCGTGTTCTCCAGTCGATCCCTGAATCTGCCTGCGGTCGACGATCTCCAACGGCGCGCCGTCAAGAGGGCTTGGGCTTCTGGACCGCGTTGACCGCAACTGGGACGATCTGCACAGCCCTCCGTTTATAATATCGAAGTTATATTCACAGGCCACGTGACGGATGCTTACGTGAGCATCAAACGCGCTCCCTCCGCCCCCCTGCTCTCTCTCTCACATCAGTGCGGGTGGAAGTGAGAAGTCGCCGGGTTCTCACTCAACAGACATGCAAATTTCTCTCGCCAGAATGTTTCAGGTGGGCGCCCGGCTATGGGGCAGAACCCCAAAGCAGGGCAGCTGCCCATGTTGTTTCCGGCAGCTTCTCGAGATCGTGGAGGCTCTCATCTCCAACACACAAGGGCCGTGCGTCGACGAACAGTTCGTGTTTCCCAACACCTGCAACCCATCCCTTCCTCTGAACGAACACCGGGACACATACAGTCCACCCACGATGTCGTCGCCGCCACGCCCGCTCCCGCACGACATCCTCCTGCACCTCTTCTCCTACATGTACCGCACGCCGCCGCACCACCCCGCGACCCTCGACACGTGTCGGCGAGTGTGCCGCGGGTGGAGGGCGGCGGTTGACTGGGTGTGGGAGAGACCTCTGCGGGGGGTGCGCGATGGGTGGGGGCGTGTGACGGGGAGGGAGGGGGTGTTTGATTTGGGGTGTACGGGTGCGAGGGGGGTGGCGGTGGGCGTGGGGGGTGGGGAGGCGGAGGGGGATTTTGTTGTGAGGCTGGTGAGTTACATATGCGCGCAAGGCGAGCTGCGTCGGCTACCACCTACTTGCTGGTGGTCTCGGATACTTTACCGCTGGTTCTTCCACATGGGGTATAGATGATGGCTAACCCCTCGCTGTCTTGTAGATGCTCCACCCCACCCAACACGGCGGCGCCCTCCTCAGCTACCACACCCGCACCTCCACCACACCGTCCGACTCCCATGTCGTCTTCCTCGACGGCAGCTCGGGCCTCGAGTCCCTCCAAGCCGCGCTACGCCGCATGGGCCGAATCCGGACCGACGACCGGCGTCTTCGAGAACGATGGATGGGCGATAATACTCCGGGACGGTTGATGAGCAGCGCGGACTGGATGGCTGCGCACACACCCGAGGGAGACGGCAAGGAAACGGTAGAGGAGGATGAAGACATCCCATTCGATGTACCCGACACCGACAGCGACGCGACGTTGATGGCAGCCGAGTCAGACGCGGAGGACGACGCGGAAAACACGCTGTTCTTCCACGGCGCCGAGGTCGTTTCGCAATGTCTCGCGCTCCGGGCTTCAGAGATCGCCGAGCTGGTTCCCGCCGTCCCCAACACACAGCGGGGGGGAATACACCAGCATTGTGTTCGGGGGTATACCCTCCCGACGACCGGTGGGGATGATGCATTGACGACGGGGGGAGGAGGGGTGGCCAGGGAGTGGTGGGAATGCGCGGGTGAGGATGCGGTTGGGTGGAGACATGATGTGGGGGTGTGGGGTAGGGAGGGGAGGTACGTGGGCGCCGTGGGCGCTGCGAGCGAGGACGAAACCCGGGAGGGCGGTGAGCGGGATTGGTATACCCGACTACGAGCGGGTCACTCTGTGCCCGGGCCGTCGTCGTGCGCTCCCGCCGAGGATGGACATCCAGCTGTTTCGCCGTACGCCATGGCGGGTCTGATCATCGGCAGCGATGCGGGACTGCAGGCCCTGTCCCGGTTCCTGATCCCACGATCGGACGACCGGACGGCGCCGCGGTACCTTTTCGCAGTGGTAAGCCCCCATATCCGCTCTCCATGTTTTGGCGTCTCGCGTCTTGTATATGAATCTCATCCATGTGTTTCCAGCTTCCGCCGTTACCCTCCCTCGTCCCGCCGTTACCGGATCTCGCACCAAGCTCGGTTCACCTTCACCGGCGAGGAAGTCTCCCGGCCGTCTCTCCACCGGGATCCGACGAATCCGCGCCGACTGACAAAAGCACACAGACTAGCTCCACCCCCCGCGCCTCCACCCCCGGGCAAACCACCGCACAAGGCCCCACACCCATCACCCCCCCTTCGCAGCCGTGCACCGCCCATAAAGAGAACCCCTACGCCCACTTCACCGCCACGTTCTACATCCTCCCCGACACACCCACCCTCTGCGCCCACACCTCCTCCACCGACCCCGCCACCCGCCCTCTTGTGGAGGCCGACATCGCGCAGCATATGATCGTCTCGGAACCCTCGGCCGACTTGACCGCGCCTGTACGCACCACACGCACGGTGGGGACGCAAACCCCGCCCCCTCCCACGGGTGTATGTCGCGGCACGCAAACCTCCACAGCAGAATCCGATGACGGTGACGGTGACGATCTCGTGCAAAAGCGGACACGCCACCTCGTCGATACCATAACGCGTATTCTGGCCGCGCGGGACTCGCACAGCCGTCAAACGCACGACCAGGGCGTGTTGTTGCCGCCGCCCGTGTACATCCTCCTCCCGTCGGCGTGCGCCGCCTTCCACGCGGTCCTCACGGGGCGTGCGCACAGGCGCATTTCGCCGCGGTATCGAGGGTATGCGTTGTTGGCGCTCGCCCACGACGGCGAGGCGTTTGGCGTGGATGTGGCGGGCAAGGGGGGGAGGGTGGGTGCGGCGGGGGTGGTGTATGGGGGGGTGCGCGGGGTGGATGGGAATGGGGGGAGGGTGAGGGTTGTGGGCGGGGTGTGATGTGGAGGGCGTTGATGGTGCCCCCTTATGCGCCTATTATGCGACAAGGTGTTTTGTTTGGAGGTTGACGGTGGGGGATCACGTTGAGGAGGGTTAGTTAGATAGTTCGATAGGCAGGAACATGAGAGAGTAGGATATTTGCAGTATTTGTTTCTGTGATGGAAAATTGACGGGGGTTGGTTGACACTTTTTGATGCTTCTGAAAGGGAGAAAAGGAAGGCCAGTTGAACAGAGTGAGTCAGAATCACGTGCAGTCACGCTCCCTGCGCACGTCGGGTTTAATCCGCGTGAGAGTGAGAGTGAGAGTGACTCCCCTTTTGCGAGAGAAAGAAGAGCGCGCGCGATTGATTTAGACATCTTGAGAATGTTTCCATCGGTTGTTTGATTAGAGTTCATGAGGGATGTTGGATTCATAGTAGTGCCACTCAACCACTACCACCTACCACTACTACTCCTACTACTACTACTACTCACTCCCTCATCAGCGCCTACGCAGGGAAAGTGCGCTTGTCGTTTTCGCTCTCTCGCAGGTGGGACGGACTCTTATTACACTCACGCACACAAGCGGCTGGCCACCCCCCCCCGAGTGCTCGCTCCCCTATCGGCATACCTCCATATCCGTGCGCTACCGGAAGTGTCACTGACAGTCAGACAGTCCCTCGCCCGCCCCGCCCGCCCGCAGCTGAGCTTAGTAGTAGAGAGCGCTGGCCGCTTTTCTCTCAAGCAACTCGGCACTGCATACATACTTTGGGAACTCACCCACCACCACTCCTCCAAAGAAACGACGACACTTATACCCCACCCACAACCAACACAACTATGCCCTTCTGGAACCGCTCAAAGTCTCGCTCAAAGAGCAAGAAGCGCAACAGGGCCACCACTCCGCCTCCTGACAGCTACAGGCACGCCGAGCACCTCATGCCCCCGCCCAGGAGCTTCTTTGGACTGGGTTCGAGGAAGGGGACTCCGTCGCCGTCGAGCAGTCCGTCCAGAGGGAGTGGGAGTGCGAATAGTTATAGTGCGGACGCGGATAGGGGGAGGCAAGGGAGGAATGATCATTCTAGGTAAGGCCCCGCGAATGAAGCGTTCCGAGCGAGTTCCAAGCGGAGCAAGGAGGAATGCTCGAGGGACCGGGCTGTAGGCCCAGGAACGCTTGAGAGTTGGTTCGTCTTGACTGATCCATCTCCCTCGCTTCTTAGACAAGGCTACGGCAAACCCCTCCCACGCCCCTCCCTCGAAAACCTCTCCTCCACCACCACCACCACCACCGACTCCTGGGACGCCCTCTTCAACCTCTCCTCCCGCCCCTCCACCCCCACCGTCCCTTCCACAACGACAAAAAACACAACAGACGTAGTCGTCGTCACATCCACCGGCCCCATGTACATCATCAGCTGCGATCGGTATAATACCGTGCAGTGGTTGTTGGAGGAGACGGCAAAGAAGCTGCCGAAGGATCATGCCGAGTTGGTGGAGATTAGGGCGCCGGATGGGAGGAGGGCCGGGGTGGGGGAGAAGGTGCTTGATGTTTGTGGGGCGAATAAGGTAATTTTGAGGGAGTTCCGACCGGAGCGAGGAGAAGGGGAGCCGTGAGCGAAGCGAGCGATGGTGGCCTTTGTGACTTCGCTCGCTACGCTACTGCCCGCCCACCGCAGCCCAACATCCTCGTCGCGATCGTTTGCGCCCAACGTCATACCTCGTCTTTGCAAAAGCTTGCGCTTACGACATACGTACTCACACCCTCACCCTCTCCCGTAGATTCTGGTGGCAACAGTAGCAACCCCCGATTACACAGGTCGCGCCTCGCTCGACTCACCCTCCGGTTACATCCGTAACAAACGCGAAAGCGTCGCCCTCGACTACCTCACCTCCCGCGCCGGCGGCAGCGACCGCTCCACAACTGCCCTAACCGAACGCCGCATTTCCGTTGGCAACGAAGGCGACGAAGCCCGCAGATTCACAAGCACCGGCCGGCTGAAAGAGCGACGGGGTAGTAACAGTAACACACACCCTGATCATCACAGATTGTCAACTTCCTCACGGACCCTCTTCGAAGACTCCCCACCACCCCTCCCACCACCATCTACCTCCCGCCGCCGCCCCAGCCTCCTCCCAGACTCCCCCGACGACCGCCCCGTCTCGCCCTTACGCCGTGACCTCCCTTCCCGCACTAGCCGCGACCTCCACCTCCTGTCCTCAACCACAACCGACGACTACATCAACAGCAGCAGAAGCAGCTCCGACACCTCCCGCGGCCGTCGAAGCCGCGACGACCGGCGGGATACGTACGGAAGCGGGACGGGGAGTGAGTATATGCCATCCAGACTTAGCAGCGACGTTTCCCGCCGGACGAGCCGGGGCGAGCCCACTGACCTATCAGATCCATACCGCTCCTCGGTGGTCTCGTCACGGCAGAGTAGGGAAGAGCTGCTCTCATCGTCGTCGGGTAGGAATAGTGGGGATCTAGGTATGACCGCGAGACCGACACGCACGGCGTCACGCATGTCCGGCCTGGACAGCGTGATGGAGGATTTGGCGAAGATGGTGGACGTCGACGGAAACCCGTGGGATGCCACTCTCCCTCGTCCTACCACCTCTACGTCTGCGTCAAATGAGGGGATGTTGGGTGATGGGATGGTCCAGGAACCGACCCACACGACGACATCGAAGAGTAAACGAACGTCACCACTAGCCATCAACATCTCCCGCACCGGCACACCCGTACCGCCAACACACCGAAGTAGTGTGGATAGGAAGTTGACGGAAGTGTTGAATGAGATTGGGATGGAGGTGGATGATGCTTTGGGTGTGCTCTCCCCGACGGCGGTGGACGCGCCGCCTTCGACGCCTGTGGATCCGGACGATATGGAAATGGATGAAAGCCCGAAGAAACGAGCCGCGAGGAATAAACGCCTGACGAGGATTTCCAGGGCTAGTGCGTTGGATATATATACCGCTTTGGGTACGTCACAACGCATCGTATAACATATCGTTTCTATTGTCTGCGGGTGGACTCACAAGTATTTTGTTCTTCCCGTCCTGCAGAACAACAATTACAAGACGAATCATCCGCAACGGACCAACCCTCCAACCAGCAGTTGAAAACCCCAGACGCGGAAACGGCCGCCGCCCGTCGCGTGAGCAGGATCTCGCGCGCGTCGGCTTTGGAGGTTATCAGCAGCATCCACGCATCGGATCACGAGTCCGACTCCGACTCTGACACCCCGCAGGAGCCGGACGATGTCGAGGATGCGATGATCTCACCCGCTCCGCCGGCGAATACGACTGTGAATGGGAATACTGCAGCGGCCGCCGCGTTGCCGCCAAAGGAAGATATCCGCATCCTCCTCCGCGGCCCGCCGAAGAAGGCGCAGGGGCCGGGAAGGCGGCCGAGGAGGGCTAGCCGCTCTTACCCCTCCCCCTCGTCCAATCCCCCGCCACAACAACAACAACAGCCGACATTACACCATCACAGCTCGACCAGCTCGTTGGATGCGATTCTACCGACGCCGGCGCCGACGCCGCCCGTTGGGGAGGGTGGGGAGGAGAGAGGGAGAGGGGTGGTTGTTGTGCTTGCGCCTGTTGTTCCGGCGGCGGTTAGGGAGGACGGGTGTGAGCACGGTATGGCCAAGGGGAAGGAGAGGAAAGTGGGGCAGGAGGTGGATAAGACGCCCGCTGCTGAGATGCCCGTGGGAGAGAAGGACGGCGAGGAGCGGATCGGGATCACGCCTGCCGCAGAGAAGGAAGCGGATGAGACCGTCACCGACACGCTGGCAGCAACGGATGCGAGCCCAACCCCCGCCAGCGATCCACACCCTGCCACCGCAACGCAGACCAGCATACCTCCTCCACCGCCCCCACCACCCATCATGCAAGTCGAACCCGTCGCCTCGGTCCCGCCCCCGCCTCCACCGCCGCCTCCCCCGGTCATGCAGTTCACTGGAGGAGCTCCACCACCACCCCCACCACCGCCCCCGCCTGTGATGGGTGGGGGACCGCCGCCTCCGCCGCCGCCCCCGCCTGTGATGGGTGGGGGACCGCCGCCTCCACCTCCTCCGCCACCTGTTATGGGTGGTGGACCGCCGCCTCCACCTCCTCCGCCACCTGTTATGGGTGGTGGACCACCGCCTCCACCACCACCCCCTCCTATGGGAGGGCCCGGAGGCCCTCCACCTCCACCGCCCCCTCCACCCATGGGAGGTCCACCCCCGCCACCCCCACCACCCGGCAGCCTCCCTCCCGCCCCAGCCGCGCCAGCACCAGCCCCGGCAGCCCCGGGCGACAGCTCCGCCTTCCTGGCCGAGCTCCGGGACCCCAACCGCCGCAAAAAGCTCCGCAAAGTGGCACACACGCCCGCCGCGCGCCCTTCCTCAACCCCTACGGCCGCAACAACCGAAGCCAACGAGGAAAAAGAGAAAGAAGCCCGTAAACTCCAGGAAGAGTCTGAACGGCAGGAGTTGTTCATCGAGCTGCTCGGGTACATGGAAGCGCCGAACGGCAACATCGAAGAGCTCTGCGACAAAGCCAAGACGCAGACGAACCTCGTCCGGAGTTTCGCGTTCACGCTCATGCGCAAGGGGTGGGTGGTCGGGTACCGCGTCACGGACAACTTACCGGAGGTTGCCGAGAAGGGGAAGAAGGCGACGCCCCGGGTGCCGGTGAAGGTGTGGCTTGGCCGGGAGGTGATGACGTGTATTGAGCTTGCGGACCTGACTGAGGCGGAGTTGATGGCCAAACTGGGCAAGACCACCCCCAACGACTCGGACGACCCCGCGGCCGACGCGAAGGTCATCGTCAAACGCAAAGGCGAGGTCGGCCGGATCTACATGTACCGCCTGGACGAAAAGAGCAAACAGCATGTGGTGGATGAGATTGCGCTTGTGGCGACCAAGACGTTCCCGAAGCGAACGAAGCCGTTCGATGACCCCGAACCGCCGCAGGACGCGAGCTTGGAGAATCGGAATAGGTGGGAGAAGTGGAATGAGAAGAAACTGGCGTATTTTCAGAGTGATTGGCCGCAGTTTGAGTTGATCTATAATAAGTTGGTGAGTGTTTTTTTTTTGGCTTCATTTTCGTTTGAGGTGGTGATTGATGAGGGGGTGGGATGTCGATTTTCTGATTTTTCTGTGATCTCGCGCGGGCAGATGGCCACCTCACTGATAGTGCAAAGCACGCACCACCAACTCCAACAAACGCTCTCCGAGATGCGCGCCATGGGCGAAGCCATGCACACCACCTTCAGCGGCTTCACGGTTCCGCAACTCCGCCGCGTCGTCGAGTCGATCCCGGGGCGGATCAAAGACATTGCCAAGAAGCTGCAGAAGCAGACGGGGATCATCATCCGCGACGAGAGTCTGAAGCTCACGCCCGAGTTCCTGAAGCTCATGAACATGAACACGAATGCTGCCGGGAAGAAGACCAGCCCGGATTTGAAAGCGGTCGTGCACAACGCCGATGTGCCGGTGGCGGTCCCGTTACCCCCCGCGGTAGCTGTCGCGGCCGCCGCGGAGACCCAAGTCGCCCACGCTGCAGAAGCTTCCACGCCACCGGAGTCCATCACCACCCCGGTCTCACCCACTACAGTCACCGCCTCACCCGCCCCCGTCCCACGCATCAACTCCTCCCCCGCCGTCGTGACACCGACCTCACCGACGACACCGCCCCCGACCCCGTTGACGGAGCCCACGCTTGGCGCCGGCGGGAGCATGATCACCCTCGGCGGGGTGCCGTTCGATGTGCTCCTGCCGCTGCTGAAGAAGAGCTTCAATGCCAAGGAGTTGAAGGAGGAGAAGTTGGCGAGGAGGTTGACCATGTAGGGGGGGTTTGTACACACACAATGGGGGGATCGAGTGTAGATAGCCCTGCGAGCATTTGTAGATGTAGCATCTTGTCATCCCACCTGTAGGTGTACTTATACTCCCACCCCCCCTATTCTTCTGCGCCCCGTTTCCGCATACAGCCACCCCATCACCAACCCCTGCAATGTACACGATCGATGCCGCTTTAGGTTTACTTGCAACTTTTTGTGCTGTTTTTTTTTTCAGTTTGTCGCCTAACCTTTTGGTGTATATACAGAAAAAGATATATGGGGATCCGGGGGACTGTTCCCCGTAATTGTTTACATTCCCGAGATCGAAAAAGTTGTGGGGGGGATTTGAAAATACCAACAAGCACACATTTGTGAGCTGAGAAGGGATTTGAGTGTAGCCCGCCCACGAGTCGAGTTGGGGATCGCCTCGGTGCAGATATGCACTGTTGGGGGTTTTTTTGGTACCGTTTCTGCCATTCCTCCTGTCGCCTGTGGCAGCTGATTGAAATCGTGCAGACTCGTCGGGACGATGTTGTTGTTCGACGACGCACTTCTCGTTTTCGGGGCGAGGACATATGTCCATGTTACCCGCCGCGCACCCTCTTGCCCGCGTCCCCATCCCTGCAACCGTCCTTCTTCGCCTGCTTTCCCGTCAGCACCATCGCATCGCCCATCCTCACCATTCCCCCTTTCCTTCCCCTCCTAAACCCGCTCGCGGGCCACACAAACGCCCTCGCCTCCGCGATCGCCTCCATCACGTCCGGGCGGCCGCGATCACAGGGAAGCACGAGCCGCTCCTCCGGGTCCGTGAGCTTTGCGGCGCACATGTCCGCGCGGCGGAGATCCGCGACCTGCCTTGCGGAGCCGGCGGCGTGGGCGAGGAACCACAGGACGACGTGGCGGCGGACGGGGGTGTAGAAGGTTTGCGGGTGGGCGGCGACGAACTTGACGAGGTTGTAGAGGTGTTGGTGGGTGTGTCGGGGGCGGGACGGGGCGCCGGGGTTCGGGGTTTGGTACTGCAACCGCCAAAAACCATCAGAAAAAACCCACGGGTCAGATAACCACGGACGGACCTTGAGCAGGGCGCGGTGCGGGTGGAAGTGGTGGCACAGCGCGACGGCGGCGTCGAGGGCCAGCCGATGCAGGTCGTGGGAGTTCAACGCGGGCGGGGGTGCCCTGGGCGCGGTCTTCTGCAGCGCGGCCCACCCGGGCGGGGGGCCGTGCGCGCCGTCCCAGCCCCGCGCAAGCTGCTGTTCACGGTTGCGGTGCTCGTGCATGGCGCGGTTGTACTCGGCTTTGAGCTTCTCCTGCTTGGCGTACTGCGGCGGCCCGCGGCGGATCGCGTGGCTGATCGCTTTGGCGTCTTCGGTGAGGAAGGCGTCTGCGTCGGTTTTCATGATCCCCGTGCGGGGTTTGGGCGAGGGGGAGACGGTGAGCGGTTGGGGCGCGAGGCGGTACGCGAAGAGCTTGACGATCGGTGTGGGATCCGCGGGGGTGGCGGGCTCTGGGTCGTTTCCCCATCCGCCGTCGTCACCCGTGTCGGGAGCCGTGCCGAGGGTGAAAGTAGACGAGGGTGGGTTGGCGATGCCGTGGGCTGGGGTTGTGTTGGTCGCGGCGGGCGTCTCACGCGCCGCTCGGGCGTTCGCTTCCGCAAACCCAAAGTCGTCATCCAGCGTCCCCCACACGTCGTCGCACGCACACACCCTATCCGCATCCGCATTGGCCTTGATCGTCTGCCTCTCCCTCTCTTTCTTCACCGGATCCACTGCATCCTTCTTCTTCCTTCCTTCCATCGGCGCGGCTACATCCATGCCAACGCCCAGGATACGGTCCTGACCTGGGTACGTATCCTCCCCATCGGCGCCGCGGCTGCGGATAGAGAAGTAGTCTCTGACGACGGCCAGGAAGCTGAGGCACCTGAACAGATCAGCGACGCGGACGTCCAGAGGGAGGAACACAAACAGGTAGTAGAATCGATTGGCGGTCAGCGCGCGTTTGATGGTCTCGAGGATGGGTGGGGTCATGACCGCTTGGATCTCGGGGTCAAGGAGTGTGACGACGTACGCGGGCGCCTTTGGAGAGTCGTGGTCGGCCGTGCTGCTTTTGCCGCGAGGACTTTCCTCGGACGCGGTCATCGCGATGCGCCACCTGCCGCCGGCAAGGGTGGAGAAGTAGGGGATGCGGCTAAGGAGGGAATGACGGACGCCGAGCCGGTGCCCTTGGATGTCGAAGTAGACCATTTCGGGGTCTTCGGGGTCTTCGGGGTCTGTGGTCGCTCTGTTAAGCTCTGTGTCTTTGGAAGTGGAGTTCGGGATGGTTGTGTCCATGGGCGTGTGCTCGGTGTCGGGAGCGTTCTTTGCTGCGGCGTCAGCGGTGGTTGCTCTGTTAAGCTCTGTGTCGTTAGAAGTGGGTGTGGGGAGATTGGTATCCATCGGTGTGTACCCCGTGTCGGAAACGTTCTGTGCTGCAGCGTCAGCGGGCGGGGTGTTGCCGCTATTATCGGGCTGCAAGGATGACATCTTTCAATGATATCTGAGCCTTGTCCAGGCACCGAGAGTAGTAAGTCTGTGTGCTTGCGAGCGAGCCTTGTCCAGATCCAGGCACCGAATCAATAGCTGTGTCTGCTTTGCGAGTGAAACCGGTGTGAGATAAGGCCGACTAGCAACAAACCGCAAAGGCAGGAAGTTTGAGGGCCCATTTAATCGCTTTTTGTATCGATTGCTGCGGGTTCGACAGCTAAATTCCGTATGGTGGGGAAGTCTGCGCTTATGCTAAGCCCGTCTGTCATGCCACGTACGCAGGATATCATCTGTGGAGACGGAGCGGGGGTGAAACCCTTAGGACACCACGAAATGACATAAATTCGACAGCGCGCCAAAGACGCTGTCAAGGGTTTTGACAGCGCGCCTATCTGTGACGTAAATCCAGCGCCAAAACGTCATTTGGGGCAAGCGGAATATCCGACGGGACAGGAACAAAAAGATTGCACGAGGGAGCATCGGTAATAATGAGTGGGGCGGCATGACCCCACGGTTCGCTTTGCGGCGATACGGAATATAAGTCTCTCAGGGAGTAAAAGAACGGCCTCTTCAACTGAAGTCCGCTCCGAAAGCATCAACCTGTGCAACACAACGAAGAACTCGAAAGTCCCCAAAACATGCCCGCAAAACTCGAATCCGTCATCGCCCCCTCCCGCGACGAATCCGGCGTCCCAAAATCGCTCCCCAAAACCCAACGAGTCGCCATCGCCACCTCGCACGGCGCCGGCGTCGAGCTCAAATCCGACCATCCCGTGCCTACCCCCGGCCCCAACGACGTTCTCGTGCACATCATTCGCACAGGTGTCTGCCACACGGACCTGCACGCGCTCGATGGGGACTGGGAGGTCAAAAGCAAACTGCCTGTGATTGCGGGGCATGAGGGTGCGGGTGTGGTTGTGAAGGTTGGGGAGAATGTGGATTTCTTGCAGGAGGGTGACCGTGTAGGGGTGAAGTGGTTGCAGAGCACGTGTGGGCAGTGTGAGTTTTGTTTGGATGGGAAGGAGACGGTTTGTTCCAACCAGCAGCGTACGGGATTCAGCTGCGATGGAACGTTTCAGGAGTATGCTGGTGAGTACCGCTTTTTGGGTTCATGTCGGTGGATAACGTATTGAGGAATGCATCTTCCAACGCTAATCGTGTTTTTTCTACCCGTCGCAGTTGCAAGCGCCGCCCACGTCATTCCCATTCCCGAAGGTTTGAGCAACGATCAAGCAGCTCCCATCCTCTGCGCTGGCGTGACAGTCTACAAAGGCTTGAAGGAGACAGAAGTGAAGCCTGGACAGTGGGTGGTGGTATCTGGCGCGGGAGGAGGGTTGGGACATCTGGCCGTTCAATACGCTCGCGCCATGTAAGTCACATCAGACAAGTACCAGGGGAATGTTTGACTGGCACGCCAACTGACATCTTATCGGTCGCCAGGGGAATGCGGGTAATCGCCATCGACCACCCCTCCAAAGAATCCTTCTGCTCCAAACTCAAAGCCGAAGCATTCGTCCCCTTCACCCTCAAACCCGACGAACTCACCCAAAAGATCAAATCCATCACCAACGGCGGTGCCCACGGTGCCCTCCTCGCCGTCGCCTCACCTGAGCCATACGCCACTGCCCTCACCTACCTCCGCTCGTGGGGCACACTCGTCACGCTGGGTCTCCCGAAACGCGGGTCGCAGATCCCTGTTGATATCTTTGACACGGTGATGCGGCGGTTGACGGTGCGGGGAAGCATTGTGGGGGATAGGAAGGATGCGCGGGAGGCGATGGAGTTTGCGGCGAGGGGGGATGTGAAGGTGGAGGTGGAGGTTGTGGGGTGGGAGAACTTGAAGGAGGTATTGGGGAAGATGAAGGAGGGAAAGTTGCAGGGCAGGGTGGTTTTGGATACGAGCAAATGAGATGGGGTCGGGTCGGGTGCGTGTGGTTGTGAACAGTACTGCTTCCGCTTCATCAGGCGGCATATGATGAAGGAGGAATCCATGCAGTTATATCATCTTTCACATTAAGCTCTTATATTCGTGTGTTGCTATCTTAGCTAGGGGCATGACTACAACGGCCTCTGGGCACTTATATCGGCCGCCGATAACTCTACGGGCGATCGCCTTCAGGCCGTATTGCACGTTCATGATTGGGGTATACTACATACTTCATTCGTCGACAATCCAGTTGCCTGAGTATTTGAGGGATGTATGTTTCTGGCACACATGCTACAGAGGTGGGTAGATAGCGATAGAGGGGATACACTACAACGGCTTCTGGGCCGTCTTCTCGCCAGCCGCCGGTTTCGACACATCACCCGCCGGCAGCTCCAGATCAATCGGCGGCGGCTGATTGGTCATATACGCGGTCTTCTCATACACCGTCCGGCCTTCTTTGTAGTCCATGGCGACACTCGCATCCATCCGCTGGTCGACGTTGCGGGCGTAGGTGGTGCAGCTGCAGATGCAGTTGTAGCATTTGCTGAAGCAGCCTTCGTCGGCTAGCATGGTGTTGTGGTGGTGGGCGGGTTTGAGTGTGGTGAGGAGCTGATCAGAGCGATGGGGCACTCAGATCTCTGATGAATCGATGCCGGGATGGAAGGACTGACTGGGTGAGATGGGACACAGCTTTTCTTTTTGGCTTTCGTAGGACGGGCGGCTCTGATGGGACGCCGACTCGTCTCATTTAACCGTTGATTCAGCAGCCGAGACCCCTCTCCCCCAACCCGTTTTATACAGCATTGCGGCGGCAACGTAGAGACAGTAGACATTGCAGGCGTCGTCCCATCTCATTGCGGAGTGGCAGTGGGGACTTTGCGTTTTCATTACAGTATGCCGGCAATTTGTGTCACATGAGGTGATGAGGGCACACCGACGCGTACGTACTGTACATGTAAGGCTACATAGAGAAAAGTCGCGACTACGAGGGCCGAAGAGGAAGCACGAGATGTTCCCAAACCATCATCAACGGCCCTGTACCACAATGCGGACAATCTTTCGTACCATCAGGAGCGCTACGATCCGGCAACATTATCTTCATCATCGAAGGTCTGGACTCTGGATGGACAACGTGCTAGCCCTGGCGTCCCGGTCTGAGGGGACAAATCGACATATCGTTGACAGCAAGCGGGAGTCTCTGTGCAGGTACAGGTAGGGTTCTGTGCTGTTCGAGACTACTTCCTGTGCCCAACGAACATAAAGCACAGCAGTGCAAAGGAACAAAACTCACCGGATGTTACCGAGCAGCAAGTACTGTGTAGAATGGCGTCAAGTTTACCTTCACCACCGCCTCCAGCACCGAACCCTCCTCCACCAACGCGGCCGCAGCCGCAGCCGCAGCCGAGAGTTTGCTTCAGGAAAGACGTTGCATTCAGTGATTTGCTTTCAATTTGATACTCCGCAAACTCCGTTCAAACTTTTCTGTTGATCTGAGTCTTTTGCGTCTTGGAACCATGTCAACTACTAGGAGGTTCGTGAACTTAAGCGAAGAGGAGAGCGATAGGGTGCGGAAGGATGTTGTGGCGATGTTACTGTTTGCGCAAGGAAGTACGTCGGGATCGAAAGCGTGACGATTGCGTTCCATCAAAGCGGACTCCTTTGCCATGTTGGCATCACAAAAGCCCACCGGCGATTAGCGGACGACCAGTTGCCACATGCGCTATGTGATGCGGCGGGAATGGAACATGGCGACAGTGCTCCCGGTACTGGATTCCTGCATGAACGCATATTTCATCAGGCGTATTCACTGCTCTCATTGACCTTTTCTGGAGTATGACGCAACACGTCCCAACTCCCACCCGCGATCTTCTGGCAGATTCAACCTCCAGGAAGCCGCCATGGTTCATCCCAGCGTTGGAATTAGACAATGCGGATCCCGCCATGGCCCATCCCAGCATAGTCCATCAAGCAATGTGGGTCTCGCCATGGACCGTCCTAGCGTTGCTGATCCCGCCGCGGCCCATCAAGTCACCGCACGTCCTTCCCTGCTGCGAACTTGCATCGAAAAATGTTCCGCTCGAATGAACCTGCTTACACTCAGCGGGTTCGAGCTGAGACCTGACAGTCTGGTTTCTTGCAGGCACGGGAAAATGTACTGGTAGACTCCGGAGGCTGGCTGCATGCCCTGGCCTCATCCCTTCCGATGTCCGGGATCTGCACAGAGAATTAGGTAGCAGAGAAGAGAGAACGGCCCTTGCGGAGCTTCTCCGCGTCAGCGGTGAGGGAGAGGACGGCCTTGGAGGCGGCGGCATAATCCTTCCGCATCTTCTCCACAAACGCCTTCTCGGTCCGGGACGGCTTCCGTTTCTGCGGGGAACTTGGGCGGGGATGTGGGGTGCGGTGGCGGCGGCCAAGTTGGACCAATTCACGCCAGCGAAGAGGGGATGTTGGCTAATCTTGGAGGGAACGGTAAATATCAAGAACCTACGGGGTCGGGCAGCTTACTTCTCGGGGTCGGTGAGCCGTTTCTCCCGGCTGCAGATATGACCCTAGGCCATGACGTCCCACTCCTCCCAGTACTGCGCCAGTGCTTCCTTCACGTGGAGCGAGGCCTTGTCCATCGTCTCATCGCATACAGTACATCCTGCCATCCCTATTATACTTGACGATCAAGACCTGATGACTGCCAGCCCTGGTGGATGATGAGGGTTATATCAACCTTGCCAAAGGCACCCTGGCCGAGGAGCTTGTAGAGGGTGAAGTCGTCGAGGGAGAGACGACCATGGGGCACGGATTTGGGGAGGGGGTCGTAGACTTGGGAGAGGGAGGGTGCGAGGGCGTCGGGGTGGAGGGCCCGGGAGGCGACGGAGGCGACGGGCGCGTTCCACCCCAGGGCGGAGCTCCCACAGGAAGGCGAGGAGGAGGTCTAAGAGACCGTGCTCCGTTTGACCGCTATATAATATAGCCAAGCTCAGGACCTCACCAGCAGAACCACGATATCCAACTCAAATATGTCACCAGACGAAAACCTGTTGGCTGATCAGAGTTCAAGCGATACAAAAAGCGGAAAGTCCTAGTTGAGGCAGCTCGTAAGGGAAAGGAAACCGAGCGTCCTACATATTCTACGTCCACCCTTTTGACGCTCCCTTTTATCACAGATGCCGCAGGCAAGCAAGTTCAACCACCATGGGCAGCAGCAATAAACGCGAAACTCGACAATCTTCCCCTCAGATTGCATAATTCGAAATGTCTCACCATGGAAGCTGTTTTGCGACCACTAGGAGTGGAGGACGCTAGAGGCCCCAATCCTGTCGACGCCGTTCCTCCCGCCCCCGCCGCTGGAGCCCAACCAATGTTTCCCCGCACGCTTAGGGACGCGAAGCAGCTCAGCGCCGCCCGCCTGAACGCATTGGAACAGTTTTATAACAAGGTTTTCCCTGGAGCTACTATCGGTGATCGACGCGACGAGTTTCTTCTTTGGATTGGTTGTTCATAATGAGACGTATGGATTCCAAACTTCGGCAACTTGAAGCCTGACTGACATACCAACCGAAGTACCATGACAAGCTACTAGTGCTAGTGGGTCTTGACGGCTATGTCGAGGAGAATTGCTGGAGTTACTGGCAGGAATTCAAAGAACTGCAGCCTGCCCCTCTAGTATTCTGTCATAAATGGATGTTGATTTAGTAGTGCGATGGACCCCATCCAAAAAGGACACAAATGTCCCGTGTGGATCGAATAAATGACAAACATTTACCCTCACAAATTGTCAATATTTACCGTACCAAATTGGTCAGACCCCTTCTAGACGGGGTCAAACATTGTACAGACCAATTTGGGTTATCCTTCATCCAGGTCAGAAGAAGCGCTTGAAAATGCATGACTGCACGAGTGATGCCGAACAGACAGCCGACTTCATCCATTCCAAATACGCCTATCAGCGGACAAAGGTCTCATTCGGAAAGGATGGATGCACCGCCGACGTTAATGTTCAGGAGGATCTCTACACCTTCCAGGTAGACAAGCGTGTGCCTCGCCTCGGGTATGTTCATGTTTTCCATCATGCTCAACCATTTCATAGTCTGATGATGGTCGTTGGGGTGGTAATAACGGGTCGACGCTCACCGCCAGTATCCTCGCCAATCGTCACAACCTGTCATGGGAGACCAAGGATGGTGTACAGACCGCCAACTACTTTGGCTCCGTGACGCAGTCGTCGACGATACTTCTCGGCACGGACGATGAGCATCGCGACGTCTACGTTCCGTTCGGCGCCATGCTTCCCATGGTTCATCCCAATGACCTTGTCCTGGGCGGGTGGGACATTAACAGCGCAACGCTGGCGGAGGCTAAGCTATCATTTGCCGTTTTTTGATAGCATCTAAATATGTGGAACGCGACCAAATCCTTTGGATCGACTCAGGTTTAATCCGGCCCGTCTGATTCACATCACCGATGGTCGGTCACCTGCACGAAGAGGGACCTGAGCACTACCCTGAGCTCGCAGTGATTTCTGCTGCTCACCCCGTCCGGCCAGTCTTCCCAACTGCTCGCCCTGACCTCTTCCCCTAAAAGAGCCCACCCGCACTTAGTCGAAGTTTGTGGTCGCTGACAGTCCATAGAGCGAAGGTCCGACCATCTGAGCAAATCAAGAATTCAAAGAAGCCCAACCTTCATCTTTTCGATCTCCAGCCCTACGGCGACTGTGGCATGTCGCTGGTGTCAGCCGCAAACCCCCTTGTCGACTTGCCTGTTCGGTCCGCAAGGACGTGAACGTTTTCAGTTGCACAGCAACGCACGCCTTCTCTTCGCCCGTCAGTGATTTAGACACAGCGTGTGCCCATGAAACCACGCCGTTTCCGACGAACAGTACCTGTGGACTGACGAAAGTTGTCCCCAGAGCTTTCACCGAGAGCGGCGGGAGAGACACAGCAACTCAAAGTTGCCCCTGTGGTGTTCTTGTATTTGCCGCCAAGCACCTAGTCATTCCCAATACTCCACATCGCAAATCCTCTCTGTTCCGAGGTACTCGACAAACGATTGTACGCGTCGCGCCTCCATTACATTGGCAAATCCTCTACGTGCACATATACACATCGTCGCAGGGCAACTGTATGTCTGATAACATCGAAGAGCCCCTCCTAAGCATCGTGCAGTCATGGTGAATATTTAGGGTACCGTTGGCTTGTTTCAGGTGCGGAGAAACGGGATCTGTTGCTTTGAATCGACTTGCACAGCGTAGTGTATGACTGCATGGTTGACTGGCACCTTCCAAAGAATGCAAGGATATGGAATTCCTATGCGTGGAGTACGTGACATCGTATGCACATAACTTGATATTGACATTCAAAATCGCTGTTTCCAGAGAAGCGACATACTCGTCAAGATCCAGTATAACGCTCGCATACGCCAGCGCAGATAATTCCGACATTGCTTGCCAAACGCTCATAAGCTCTTCTGCGACGAGTCCATGGAGGAGAAACGGCGCGATTTGGAAAAAGACTTTGAGATCTCGGCCAATGAGGCTCCCGACGTACTTCACAATCTCATTTCCCCGCAGAGACATCACGAATCCAGCATAGGAAGCGTTATCGATCCGGACCACCAAAGTGCCTTTTTGCTCATCATTCAGCGTTGGGATTGTACCCCTCATAAGCCATTTTAGCGTTCCCAGAAGGGTGGTATGCAACACCTCGACCGGAGTATCCATATGAGCGTTGAACGCATCAAGTTGAAAGAGTGGATTCATCATTCGTTGGTATCCCCCCAAAGAGGCACAGAAATCGTTCAAATCTTTACTGGTGCGTCCTTCCATAGATGCAAAAGCCCGGATCCGCTCAATGAACGGCGCCGCGAAGGTACTTTTTCCCCTAACAGAGTTTGAGATTTCGCTAAATCCGCCTTTGCAGTTACACCACACCGTCGTAGCTGGCCTTCTAATTCCTGCCGCGTCACCTGCCAGTGTCGAAGATTTCCAATTTGCAGGTAGTCATGCAACTGATCAACTATCTCAATCTTTCCCGTCACATCACAGACCCTGCAAAACCTTACCCACGCTTGACGTCGATCATCGAACACAGCTCGTTCGCCATTGGATTATCAGCTTCCATACAGAAAACAACCCCGCCGGCAAGCACCGGCTCCATCATTGTTGCATCAAAAGCATCTATGCCTTGCTCAACGCCGCTGACTATGTCGTTCACAATGGCGCCTCCCGTTTCCAATGGCGCCGTCCGGTTACTGGTGACGAGAAAGTGGACGTTGTAGTCTCGGGATCCCTGTTTGAAAGGTAAGCCCGCTAGCTGACAGCACCAATTGAAATGACAGTTCCACTTCTTGGATCGGTTCCCCGATGCGTCGTCACAGTTTAGGATGTTTGGTTTGCTACATCAGATCCCGCTGATATCAGCCCAACGACCGAGCCCTCAGTAATACCGCTCGGTCTAGCGACGCTATACATCCAGTCTCGGGGTCCCATGACGCCATCGCTTCAGTCCCCAGTGGATTCAAGAGGGTTGATAGGCGAAGTGTTGAATTTCCAACCCATCGCCGTGCGATGACGCAGTCCTCTGAGTCGATTCACGTTGCGTCACCAAACTGAGCGCCCCTGACTAAATGAAGGAGCGACTGCCTATCCTCCTTGCCCGTCCACTTTGGAGAACGTGCGCTGTGTTGCTTGTCGTGGTCGTAGGTGGAAAAAGGTCTCCGGCTGTTTGGAAGGAAGAAGTTTGTCATCGCGTCGCTCGCTGCAACTTCCAACTTCCCCAAAGAAGCTGCAAGATCTAGACAGCCACACAGGCATCTTCCCACTACAGCACATACATTTACGTGCTATCGCACTACTGTCTCATACCCATATACCAGTCAAGCAACCTCCCTCCTCTTTCCTGCTCGCATTATCTCCCTAAAATGTTCACTTTCGAAGGCGACTTCAAGTCTCGTCGCAATATCAACCTGGGCGGGCGAAAGAAGGACCTGGAGGATAAGAAGGAACTACTCAGGAGGGCTCAGGCGGAGAGGAAGGAGAGGGAAAGGGAGAGGGCAAAGGAAAGGGCCGCGATTGATGTTCAGGTAAAATTCGAGGAGGGGGGCACTAGCGGGAGCGAACGAACGTGGTGTCTGTGGCCAGCGGAGGAAGGTTTGGGGCGGCGAGCGGCGCGAGGAGAGAGCGGGCGATAGCGAGCCCAACTGGTCCGTGTTCCCCACGAAGCGAGGCGCAGGAATGCTTGAGGGCTCCGAGCGAAGCGAGGCCGAGCCCTATTGGGCCGTAGACCCAGGAATGTTTGAGCCTGCTTTTCGGATCACACACCAGCCCAACACCGCTGTAGCGAGCGGAGCGAGCAGGATATTCTCCAACCATCGTGCCAACCATCGCATCGCTTCAGTCCACCAATCTCTCTTATCATTTTACAGGCCTTCTGGCGCGGCCGAAAACACATGAAGCGGTTCTACGCGTCAATCCGGGAGCAATGGGACACCGAGATCAAGTCTGCAGCAGCATCAACATCGAACGCAATACCACCAGCGAAGGTTTCCTCGCTTGTTCGCCGCTTTCTGTTCTTCTATAGCCCTTTGATGATGGATAGGGTGCGGTTGGTGGAGTTGCTTTGTCCGTTGTTGTTGAGAGGAGGATCAGGGACATCACTGCGGAATGTGATTGCGCCGTTTCCGAGTATGGATGCGAAAGAGTGGCAGTACATACTGGTGAAACTCTGCCGGGTGTGTCTTGCCAACCTCTTCTTCAACGACGGGTGGGTGAACGTACTGTCCTTCTCAGTCTTCGGCTACTTACCATGACTTCCAACACCGCAGAGTAAGCACAACGGACTCAAAGCAACCAAGCAACATCATACTGCTTCTGGAAGCGATCCTGAACCGAGACGCATCTGCGGCGGTTGCGACATACACCCCCGGCTGGGACTATGTACAGGAGCTGTTCTTTGTGATAGGAGATGACATGTTTGCCAAGATAAGAGCGTACATCAGCAGCCATGTGAGTTGAGTAGGGCGGCGTGTTACGGGCGTAGTGTGTCCCTGCCATCCATTCCAAAAGCTAAAGCAAATCCCCGGCTCGCGACTCCCACCAGACAATCGACCAGCGCGATCTCCCCAGCACATCCCACCTAATGGCCCTCACAACCCTGCCCCTAACCCTCCTCGAATCTCTCCCTACTCCGTCCCCCCGCCGCGACCACATCATCGCCCTCGTCATCACTCACATCCTCACCATCGAGTACCTGCCCAACCGCATCAGCATCGACGCCCTGCAGGCCTTCTCGCAGAAATTGCGGTTTAGCGCGATTGTGGACACGTTGAATAATGGGGGAGAGGTGTATGAGCGGGTCGAGAGGGAGAGGGCGACGGGTGAGGGGGATATGTTTGCGGCGTTGTTGGGGAATGTGTTGGCGTTTGGACAGCAGGCGGTGGGGAAGATGGGTGACGAGGCATTGGTAAGAGTTCTCGTTGGGCGTTCTCTGTCACCTCAACATCAAGTGATTCACACATCCGATCTCAAAACCTTCAGTCAACGTACATATCCGTGCTCAGCAACCTCCTCGAGCGCCTTCCATCAAACTACCTCAACGCCCTCAACCCATCTACCACCAACAACGCAGCCGCGCACATCCCCGACGATGACGACGACATGGATATCGACCCGGCACCCTCATCGTCAAGCAAGTCACCCTCCACGGCAACGATTCACCCGCAACTGCGCAAATGGTTGTTGCTGCTCACCAAGCCGGCTCTGTTGGACGCGATCGTTAAGGCGTTACCGGATTCCACGTCCTCCTTGCCATCAAATCCGGGGTCGGTGGCGATATCAGAGACCGTTGCGACCTTCTTATTGTCGCTGGTGACGGCGTGGACGGCGGCCAAGACGGAGATCGCCACCATCTTGCTGTACCGCCTCGAATCCGGTAACGCGTTCCTGCGCAGGCTATGGACGTGTGTGGTCAACGGCCCGTTGTGGGCGGCTCTCAAGCGGAACGGGAGGAACGCGGTGGGGGTACTCGCTGACGAAAAGTATGCGGGCCAATGGGCGATCCTGATCCTGTTTTGCGAGTTCTTTGTCCGCGTGTTCACGACACTCGGCGATGACGAGCTGGTGGGCGCCAAACCACCTGTTGCGGTGGACGTGCTGATTGAGCTCTCCGGCGTGTTGAAGAACGTCGTGTTTGATATGTACTGGAACGATTCTGCGCCCGGATTCCAAAGGGGAGGTTCGGCCCGGTTCCTTCAGCCGGAGTTTGCAGTCGAGCTTTTCACCCGAGTGTTACGGCAGATCCACGCGCGCGACTCCCGACGTTCTTTCTGCCCAAAAGACCACTGGCTGCTCGCCTCCCTCCCCGTCGACGAATCCACGTTCCTCGACCTCGCGCTTCAACACGACCACAAATCTGAACCCCACGACGCAAGCGATAACCACCACCTCACCAGCCCGACATCCCGTCAACCCGCCATCTCCCCGCTTTTCCCCACCCCATCCGCAACCCTCAAACAAAGTAAAGTCATACAGTGTAGGAATGTTTTAACCCACATCCCTTTCGTGATCCCCTTCGCCATCCGCGTCAACATCTTCCGTACCTGGATCGCCGACGACCGCAAATCCCAGCGGCTCGACGAAAACTGGATGCGCCCCGCGGCACGCGCCACCATCCGCCGCGGTAGCGTCTTCGAGGACGGGTACACGCACCTCAACGCTCTCGGGTCACAGCTCAAACGGCGCGTCGCAATCACGTTTGTGAGCGAGCAGGGGCTGGTCGAAGCCGGGATAGACGGCGGCGGCGTGTTCAAGGAATTCCTCACCTCCCTCTCGGCGCAAGCCTTCGACATCAACTACGGCCTGTTCCAAGCTACACCGGATAACCTGCTATACCCGTCCCCACACTCATACGCCGCGCAAGAGACACAATTACACCATCTCGAGTTCCTGGGCCGGATCATGGGAAAGGCATTGTACGAAGGCGTCCTCGTAAACGCGGCATTCGCAAACTTCTTCCTCGCCAAATGGCTCGGCCAGCGCAGCTACGTCGACGATCTACCTTCCCTGGACCCGGAGATGTATGCCGGCCTCATGTTCCTCAAACACTACACGGGGGATGTGGAACGCGATCTTGGGCTGACTTTCTCATTGGATAAGGATGAGTTTGGGAACATGCGCACGGTGAACTTGATACCCGATGGGAGCAACGTCGCTGTGACGAGGGAGAATCGGATCCAGTATATTTATCTGGTCGCGAACTATAAGCTGAATGTGCAGATCCAGAGGCAGTGTGCCGCCTTCTTTAGTGGGTTGACGGATCTGATCCATCCGGGATGGTTGAGGGTTTTCAATCAGGTAAAGGCTGTTCCTCCTCTCTCCTTCCCCTTCCTTTCTCATCCTCCGCTCTTCTGATTGTTCAACTCACACCCCCCGCCCAACAGCAAGAACTCCAATCCCTCCTCGGCGGCACCACGCACCCGATCTCGATCCCGGACTTGCAGGCCCACACCACCTACGCCGGCGGCTACACCGCGCAACACCGCACCATCGAACTCTTCTGGTCCGTCGTCTCCAACGAGTTCAGCGAGGAGGAGAAACGCGGCCTCGTCAAGTTCGTCACGAGCTGCGAACGCCCGCCGTTGATGGGGTTTGGGGAACTCAGGCCCGGGTTCTGTGTGCGCTGCGCGGGGGAGGATGTCGGGCGGTTGCGTGAGTCATCTTTGATTTGGAAGGACGGGGATGCATGTGATTCGGGGAACTGAATGGCCTTTTTTTTTGGGGGATCAGCGACGGCGTCGACGTGTGTGAATCTGCTCAAACTCCCGCCGTACACGGATATCGAGACGATGCGCACGTAAGTGCCACCCGCCACGTTGCTGGTTCCCCCCACCCGCCATACGTTTACTGACGTTTTTGCGCATCTGGATATTCTGTTTTAGGAAACTGCGGTACGCCATTAACGCCGGGGCTGGGTTTGAGTTATCGTGAGGAGTCGAACGCGACAAAACATGGCGTGGGGGATTTCGGTCTCTGTTCGATTATATCTTTTTTTTGGTGTACGTGGGAAAAGAGTGATGTAGTTAGGGAGGCAATTGGTAGCATATATGTGACTGTGGATTTGTCTTTCGTTTTTTGAGGATGGATGCGGGCGGATGGGAATGTTTTGATACGCTCGCTTTGCAGAGAATATGGTCGACGTTAGATACCCATCGTTTTCGCATTGGGCGCACGTCTGGCCATCAAATGGTTATTCACTGCACATATATGCTGTGCTTATGGTACATTCCTTGATGATGCAAATGAAAATCACACCATTGGCTCCCATGGCGTGACAACCCGTGGATATCCATCCCCAACAAACCCGACATCGCATATATCCGTCATCCACCATCCCATCCACTATCCCATCCCCACCGCATCAGACCTCCTCAAACCCACCCCCCGACATCAACGCCCAAAAGCAGATTATCAATGATCCTCGTGTTCCCAATCTTGACCGCGCCAGAGAGGATCGCACTCGATGATGTCACCTCCTCTTTCGTGGCCTCCACTTTCCTTGCTGTACCCTCAGCGGACTTCGTTTTCGATTTGCTGCTGGTTCCGTTTTGTTGGGCGGTGGCGGTGGTGTCCGTGACGGATGCAGGTGCAGGTGTAACGACCGGATGTTGCCCATCCGTCCCCGCCTCCGCCTTCGCCGCTGGCGAAGAAGACTCGGACGCAGCAGCAGCAGCCGGCTCAATCCAGTCAACCTCTCTCAACGAGTACGGATCCGCCAGACTCAAATACTCCAACACCACTTTCGGCGCCCCCTTCTCTTTCTCCGCCAGGGCGTCCTCAATCACCTTTTTCGCAGCGCCGATAACTTCCTCCCTGCTCACTCCCCGCTCGCGTTGTGTCTCATACACACCCTGCGCAGCCAGGAGAGCTTTATACAGCAGGGGTGCTTTTGCCCGTTCCGCGGTGGATAGGTACCTATTCCGCGAGCTCATCGCCAACCCATCACTTTCCCTGACAGTGGGGACCACGACGATTTTCAACGGGACGAGAAGGTCACGGACCATAGTCTTAACCACAGCGCACTGTTGGGCGTCCTTTTGTCCAAAGTACGCGTGGGTGGGTTGGACGGCGTTGAACAGTTTGGTAACGACCGTCGCGACGCCGCGGAAGAAATGAGGCCGGATGGCGCCTTCCATTTGGTGGGAGAGGCCGAGGACTGTTACGAATGTTCCTTGTTGTTGCGTGACGTCGAGCGTGATACCCGCGGGGTACATTTCGTCCACGGTGGGTGCAAAGACGACGTCGGTGGTGGCTGCTTCGCCGAGGAGTTCGAGATCGGTGGGGAGGGTGCGGGGGTATTTGGCGAGGTCTTCGGTGGGTGCGAATTGGGCCGGGTTGACGAAGATGGAGGTGACGACGACGTCGCATTCGGAGGCGGCGCGGTGGGTGAGGTTGATGTGGCCGGAGTGGAGGGCGCCCATTGTTGGAACGAAACCGACGGTGAGGCCCTGGCGCGCCCATTGGGTGCGGAGGGTGCGGTATTCTGCAAGGGTGTGGATGACGAGTGGGTTTTGTCGGGCTGTTCCGTGTGTGACGGAATCGGTTGACAATCCTTCGGTGGTGGGGTCGGAGCTGGGGGTGGAATCCCGGCCGGCGACGGAGGCGAATGAGCGGGTTTGCGGACGGTTCGGGTTGTTCAAAGACGGCTTGATGGAAGTGCTTGTGCGCGGAGTATTTCCTACTCCCGCGATGCCGCTCGGTGGTAACGCCGGGTTTGTACCGTCCACCAGATTGACGTGCTCTGTAGAGTGGGTTGGTTTTGGGGGTGCGGCCGCAATCGTCGACGTTGCGCTAGGCTCCTCTTCCCTTGGAATCAAGTGCCCCAGCATCGGTTTACGTAGATAGGTATGAAGAACCTCCTCCGCGGGTGTCAAATGGACCCCCAAAGCTTCCAGCGTCTCGGCGCCCTCGCCAACCACGTTATCAAACTTGAGCAGCCTGACCTGGTCTCGAGTCAGCGTGAAGAGGTTCAGGGGCAGTTTCTCAAACACCATCCCCTGGACATTGCCCACGAACCAGGGCACAGAAACGACGGGTCGCCACATGTTGGCCTGCTGCAGCATGAGTTTCATCATGTCGGCGTATGTGTACACGTTGGGCCCCCCTGCTTCGATTGTTTTGCCGATGGGTTTGGGGGAGAGGACTGATGCCGCGATCCCTTTGGCTAGGTCTTCCACGTAGACAGGTTGGAATCGTGTCTCTCCTCCTCCAAAGACTGGTACCACCGGTAGGATCGTCGCCAGCTTTGCGAATCTCTGTAAACAAAAGGATTCAATCAGCAGCGTTTTCTAATGACATACGTTCGATGATTGGTTGGTTGGAAAACTAAAGGATGCCCTGCTCACTCCCCGCGCGACGAGGACATTGGACAGGATGGGCTATGGGCCAGTGTGGTGCTCGCTTCGCTCGCTGGGCACGCTAAGAGCCGTGATTAGGGGCATTGCGCCTTTGGCGCATGGAACTCGCTCCGCTCTCGTTCCCTCTGGTAGACTTCACGGTCTCCCAGACCGAACCAATCCTGCACCTCGCATCGCTCCTTGCAGACAACCACCCTCGCTCGCTTCACTCGCGTCTGCAACCTGCAATCCCTTTGCCCGCCGCAGCCAACTACCATCGCTCGGTCCGCTCGCGGCTCGCTGACAATCGGACTCACATTGAAGAAATCATCGTCGGGCCCAAAAACAATACTGGGCCGAATAATCGTCACCTCATCCCTCAACACACTCCTCACCGCATCCTCGCCCCTCCCTTTGCTCCTCGCATACGGAATGTCACTCTCCGGATCCGCTCCAATCGCGCTCACATGCACCAACCTCGCCCCAACCTCCTTGGCCACCTTCGCCACACTCCTAGGCCCATGTTCATGAACACTGTCGAAGGTGTATTTCGGGTGTTGCTCGTGCATGATCCCAACGAGGTTGACGATCCCCGTGGCGTCGGCGCAGGCTTTGGCGAGGGAGGCTGGGTCGGTGATGTCGGCGTGGCAGGGGGGGAGGACGCGGGAGAGGAGGGAGGGTGGGGATGTGGGGGGGAGGAAGGAGGCTAGGTCGGATTGTTTGGTGGTTAGGAGGGGTGGGGATTTGGGGTTTATGCGACGGGAGGCGAGCTGGACGCGGACGGTGGGTGAGGCAGAGAGGATGGCGCGTGCGACTGATCTTCCGATGAAGCTGTGGAAGAAAGGGGACGAATGAGGATGTGCATGGGTACAGTTGCAATAGGCTTGAACTGCGGGACGTACCCCTGGCCGCCAAGGATGACGACCTTGCCGCCCCCGACCGCAGCCGCGGCGTGAGCTTGGGACATTTGATCTATGGTTGCGAAGGTGGACGAACTGAAGCGGGCGTCAGCCAGAGAGAGATGCAGCAAAGGGTAGGTGTAACGAGTACAGTATGCTATGGACCACGGGAGGCCGCTGCCAGGGGAGTGTTTGTTTGCGAATGCTGTCCCACTGGGGTTGTTGGCCGTGGTGATCTTCCGCGGGCGTGGGAAAGTGGAAAGCTTTGGTCTGGGAGCAGGTCTCGATCGGGAGGATCCCCTCAGCCCTGTGTCAACCCTAACACGGACAGTTGTTGCTCATGCACATGCGCAACGCATCTACTATACAGTATCTCATCAACTCCAACAGGCGGCATGATGAGAGGGGCATGGGCGCCTATAGACCGTTCGTACCAAATAACGCCGATGCTTCCTTCATTTAGCACAAGCTCACTTGCATACGTTAGGAGGAATAGGAAGTTGGCATCGAAAGATTGGAAGGTATGGGGTCTGATGAACGATTTGCATGGAACGAACAGATGCTGCCAACATAGCCTCAACATTCGGATTCTGATGACCCCGGCCATCCGTCTCGATGTGGATATGTGGATTCAAAGGATCGAAACGTGCGCCGTGCATGCAGGCCGTACAATCAGCAGGAGGACGGGAAGATGCCCGAGAAAGGCAGGGGGTGACTGACAGCAACCGACAGCAACATCCAGCGTGACTCAATCGCGCGCGTTGCGCTTCGAAAAACGTCGGTTGCTTCTCAATCACCACTCCCGTCGTCACTTGATTCCCTGTCCCAAGTTGCAGACATGGTACGTACCTGAACCACCCTTCCTAAAGAGACAGTTGTTACTTCGTCGGTTGGGTGGGACACAGAGCGGCTTGAGGTTCACTCGTCGACATGGTCACCTTTGTCGCGGAGAGTTCATGTTGGAGGACGAAGGAACAGGAAGGCCTGCTAGCTGAGAACAGATAGAGCTCCGAGGGACCCGGAGATAAGGGCGGTGGCAGCAGGCTATCCTCCTGTCTATCGATTTTGGGAGGATGAGAAGGGTCCTGGGTGACGACAAGTGATCTGGTCCGACTACCACTCCCTGACATCGGAGTCCTGACCATCGTTTCCTCCTTCCGTCAGTCCGCCGCCTACAAACAAGCCAGCAAGATAATCCCCCTCTTTGACCGGGTACTCATCCAGCGGATCAAGGCTCCCGAGGTAAGCCTCAACTTCCCTTGCCCTGTCACCCCACACTCCCACTAACCCCCTCCACCCCCCAGCGCACCGCCTCAGGCCTCTTCATCCCCGAACAGGCCCGCTCAACCCTCAACGAAGGCGTAGTCGTCGCCGTCGGCCCCGGCGCGCCATCAAAGGACGGTAGCAGCCTGCGCGCGATGAGCGTCAAGCAAGGGGAGCGGGTGCTGTTGCCGCCGTACGGGGGGAACACGGTTAAGATTGCGGAGCAGGAGTTCTTTTTGTACAAGGAGGACGAGATTTTGGGCAAGTTGGAGTAGATGTGAGGGATGTGGGGGATGTGGGATGGAGGCATGGAAAGGATATAGCGGTACGCAGATTAACGTAGGGCAAGGGATAGGCAGTCCGCCTGTAGGATCAGAGATGAGAGATGTGCTGCGTGTGCTTCCAAATAGCAGGCACTCTTCGCCGGTCATTCCGCTAGACACAGCGCTCATTGCTGGCATAAGATCGGACGACTCGGATGGTCATACATAAACCATTTTGAACCCGGCTTCCCTTCGATGTTGCAATAGCACTAGGATCACGTGAGACGCGTGACTACGAGGCTTTTATTATCGCACGTCGCTCCATTTTCGGCGCTGCTTTTCTTCCCAGCTCTAAGTCGTTTACTCCACCACCCATCTCAGCGAAGAACCTACAGCGACACTTCTTCAGCTTCTCAGGCCCGTGCGTCCATCAAACCAAATCAGAACTGAGGAAGTCACTCTAGGTTCATCGCCGTCGACATCCACCGTCCGACACCCCGCCCACCGCGAAGCAGCGGGGGTTCAAATCCTCTCGGTAAGTCTCTCCCTTCCTCCCGAAAGTCCATGGAAAAACAACATCCGTGACAGCGGCGCAAGATGACTGCTTTGCCGCCCCAGGCGGAACCCATAGTGTCGAGAGCATAAGCGTTATTTCTGACTTGTCTGATGCCTTGTCACGGAGAGATGGTTTTTCTCTTTTCACACCGACTTGGAACCACTACGTTGAGGATGTGTCACTTACCCTTACGTACCCTTCTCCAGCCTTCACGTTTCTTTAGGTTACGGTCTCAAAACTCTCGGAAAGCGAACGAAGTCTCATCAAGCAGGTAAGCCTTCCCACCACCCACTCCCACGGCCCGGTAGAACAGCAAACCGATCTAGGATGAGACCCTTCATGCACCACGCTTAGGACATCCCCGGATGTCGAGGCTGAGAAAACTGAAAACATACCATAGAAACTTTCTGAGATTATTGTTGTTCTACCCGTTTGGAGGGAAGGATTGTGAAGTGTGAGAGTTGGTTTCGCTCACTCTTGCTGTTCCTTCGAATATAGGTTGATCCAATGAAAGGCGTTATGGAAACGGACTCGGGTGGAGATTTGGGTAAGAGTAGCCGTTTGGGATTGGATGTCGTGGGGGATGGTGGTGTGGGGGGACGGGAGCTATGGGGCGGTGGCAAGGCGAGGGGATGTGAAGACGGGTTTTTTTGCATGTTGTTTATGTCATTTGAAGTATAATATATGCATCTACCCGCAAACAATGCTTCTTGCCTGTACATGATTCTGCATGCCCCATGTATCTATTTTATGTGCATCATGCGCCCCAGCTTCCCAAGTGACGCTTCCTGAGGGACATGTGGTGGCAGAAAGTAGCCCCCCTCGAAACGAGGTTGTGATGGTCATATTTGAGTAAGGTTTTCATGCCCCGTTTCCTTTCCTTGGCCATTGACCCACGCGAAGAAAAGGCGCTTAATAACAATTTAGCATCGCCACATGCGCTGTGGAGAGAAGGTTGAGGAGAAGTATAAACTGTGTACAGTATGTACATAGGAGGTGTCGGGCGCCGGTGAAGGGAAAACGTCCAAATGCAAATGCGCGCGTCCGATAATTGCCCTTGCTATTTGAAAGTTGCTGAGCGCGCCCCGCTTTCCTCCAAAATCCCACCCCTCACCAATTGACATTCCCCACCCTCCATCCGCACAGCAACACTCCCAGCACAGAGCGCTGTACCCAACCATCCCTCAAACTCCCTAACTTATATCCCCGAAACAGAAACAATGTCAGACAGCGAAGACGACGTCCCCCTCCTCGCGCGTCGCAGCGCAAACAAACCCACCACCACCACCTCCGACTCCCATCCACAATCACCCGCCAAACCCGTGAAAGACGAACCCGCCGCCGCCGCCGCCGCGCACGATGATGAATCGGAGTCGGAGATTCCGTTGGCGCAGCGGAAGAGGGCTTTGAGTGGTGGTGGTATGTCGCGAGAGAAGCTAATGGGGGGTTCGGAGTCGGTGATTGATCTGGGGTTGGTTTTAGGGGCGAAAACGACGACAGCGAAGAGGGGGAAGAAGGTGGTTGAGTCGGACAGTGATTCTGATGTGCCTTTGGTGAGACTGCCGACGATTTCCAACGTTCAATTCAGCGTGGTGCTTTTACTCATTGCTGTGCTGTGTTCGTGTTCATAGGCGAAGCGGTTAAAGAAGGAACCGGCGGCGAAAGCGAAGACGAATGGGACGGCGAAGGTGAGACGTTCTTTTTCCGAGTTGCCTTGATATCTTGAACTTTAGAAACTGACTCCTTTTTTTCCAACGATGAAGACAACGTCCCGAAAACGCACAAAAGCCGACGTGGACTCCGACACCAGCGACGCAGCGACTCCCGAAAAGAAACCGCGGAAAAGCAGCGCAAGCACCAAAAAGAAGGCGTCCAAAATCGACACATCCATAACACCCGTCGTCGTCAAAGAGGGCACGGCCGGCGATCCAGCGGCGACAGGCGCAGCAAAGAAAAAGGCAGGAAAGAAAGGGGCCGCAACGAAGGATGAAGAAGATGCGCCGGCTGCAGAGGAGGAGGATGATTTCAGCTGGCTGGACAACATGAGCGCGGATAACAGCATCAAGTGGAAATCGCTGCAGCATAATGGCCCGCTGTTTCCGCCGCCGTATGAGCCGCATGGGGTGCAGATGAAATATGATGGTGAGCGGGGTGGTTCACTGGCCTCTGTGGGTGGGTGGGTGGGTGATGCGCGAAGTGCTGACGCAGGCGGTTCGACAGGCCAACCGGTGGAGTTATCGCCGGATTCGGAAGAAGTCGCGACGTTCTATGCGGGCGTTATGGGCACGGATTGGGACCGGAATCCAAAGTTTCGGCAGAACTTTTTCAAAGACTTTCTGGCGATTTTGGCAAAGGATAAGAAGGTAAACCCAACAGATGGGATCTTGTGCACCTGGATTCGTGGTCAAGTTTCTCACCGCGATCTCTACCAAACAGAAACCGCCAATCAAGAAGATTGAAAAGTGTGATTTCTCTCCGCTTGCCGAATATCTAGCACAGGAGAAGGAACGGAAGAAGAATATGAGCAAAGAGGAGAAACAGGTGCGCGGTTGGAATCTCATCAAATGATAGTTGCCACGACTTGCCATCAGAGATAGTCGGAACTGACGCAGATGCATCCTCGCCATCCAGAAAATCAAAGAAGAAAAAGCCGCCTTAGACGAAAAATACGGTATCGCCTACGTCGACTCCCACAAAGAGAAAGTCGGCAACTACCGTATCGAGCCCCCTGGCCTCTTCCGCGGGCGCGGCGAGCACCCCAAAACCGGATCCCTCAAAACGCGCGTCCTCCCCGAGCAGGTCACCATCAACATCGGCGAGGACGCCAAAGTCCCCGACCCGCCCGCCGGCCACAAGTGGGGCAAAGTGATCCATGACCCGACGGTGACGTGGCTGGCGACGTGGAAGGAGAATGTGAATGATAATACAAAGTATGTTTTCTTGTCGGTGAATTCGAGGTTTAAGGTTGTGAGTGATCGCGCGAAGTTTGACAAAGCGAGGGAGCTTAAGGTTCGTGTTTTGCGCCCTGTGTTCTGTTGCATTTGCGTCTCGCTTGGCCCTCCCCTTGCTGACTTGCAGTTTTATGATCTTTCAGAAAAAAGTGCACGAAATCCGCAAAGACTACATGCGCGAAATGAAAGACAAAGAAATGGGCAACCGCCAGCGCGCAACCGCCATGTACCTCATCGACCAATTCGCCCTGCGAGCGGGCAACGAAAAAGGCGAAGACGAGGCCGACACCGTCGGTTGCTGCTCATTGCGATACGAGCACGTTATCCTGGAACCGCCTAACAAGATCCATCTGGATTTCTTGGGCAAGGACTCGATTCGCTTCTCGAAGTGTCTGACGGTGGAGGAGGATGTGTTTAAGAATATCAAGATTTTTAAGAAACCGCCGAAGAAGGAGGGGGATGATTTGTTTGATCGGTTGACTGTAAGTCTGGGGGCTATCTGCCAATCCCTATCATTACCTTGGCGATTAACCCTCTCCATAACGCGTTCTCTCTCCAGACGGCCTCGCTCAACAAACACCTCACAAAATACATGCCGGGCCTCACCGCCAAAGTTTTCCGCACCCACAACGCCTCGGCAACCTTCCAACTCAAACTCAACGAGCTGACCCCCGCCGACGGCACGATCTCCCAAAAACTCTACGCCTTCACCGAAGCCAACCGCCTCGTCGCCGTCCTCTGCAACCACCAAAAAGGCGTCGCGAAGAATTTCGGAGAAGCGATGGCGCGCTCGCAGAATGCCGTCCTTGGGGTCAAATACGAGCGGTCGTTAGTCAAAGCCCAGCTTCTTGACCTCCTAGACGCGAAATCGAAGAAGAAACGGCCGGAGCTGAGCGAAGCCGAGGAAGGGGTCACGCCCGAATTCATCAAGACGTACCTGGCAGCGAAAGAGGAAAAGGAGAAAGTGAAGCTGGAGAAGATGAAGGCGGAGAACAAGGAGGTGAAGGTGAAGAAGGAAGCGCCCGCGCCGACCGTGGAGCGGCTGGAGAAGATGCTGGTGAAGTTGAATGAGCAGGTGGAGGCGAAGGAGGAGATTGTGCGGAGAAAAGTACGTTGCATTCCATATCTCCCTCCCCGCTCCCTAAACATACATATTCACCGAAATGTATTCATCGTATTCAACAGGACATGACGAAAGACACAGCCCTGGGAACTTCCAAAACCAACTACCTGGACCCGCGGATAACCTTCGCCTGGTGCTCCAAGCACGGCGTCCCCGTCGCGAAGGTGCTTCCGCAGGGGCTGAGGGTGAAGTTTAAGTGGGCGGAGGCGTATATTAAGAAGCATGGGGCTGATTGGGTATGTGTTGAAACGTTCGTTGGGAGCTTGGGGTCACTTTTCTGATTTTGAATGGCGGGTTTCTTTTCTTTGACAGCAATTTTGAAAACAAGCAACCGCAGCCCCATCAATCTACCATGTGGGCCTAGCTCCCATATCGCAAACGATCCACCTTTGAAAAACATTACATCCCCCCCCCGGTCACCTTACGTTCTCCAGTGTAGAAGTGGTGTGGGGTGAGGACAACATCGCGCTCCTTTGTTCCCTACACTCTATTTCTATCTGGCTACCTTGGTTCGGGGGGGAATGAACTCTACACAATTTTCTCCGTATGACTGGTTGTGTATTGTAATAAAGACATGGGACGGACCGGGGGGAGACATCCTCGCTATACCCGAATGGAAATTCATATTCTTTCAAAAATTCCTACAAAAAAAAAGTAAGAGAAATTTGTTCAGATCGCTACTCTTTTGACACGGAATTGCCAGAATGGCCTTCGTCTCGGCGGCCTCGCGCAGCCCGTGGTTTGACAGCAACTGACACTATTTACGTGTCGCGCGTCTGCTTCTGTCCTTACTCAATGGGCTAAATAACAGCCTAGATGGCCCGACATCCCTTTCGCAATTGCGATCCTTTTGGCGAAGAATCTACCCAGTACAAGCTGTGCGAGAGCAATGTCCGCATCCACACATTTTATTTAACTTCTGGTCAGTCCTTACCCTGCCTCCTCGTCAACCTACCTTGCTTCGTCCGTTGCAAAAGTCGAAAAACTCGTCCCGGTTCCTGGCGACAACAAGAACCTACATGTGAACCTACAATAGAAAGCAGAAAAAGCGCGCCACTATGATCTTCATAAATCGCTCACAGCATGTTCGGGTGTCCCGCTGGAATCTGCTCGCGGTTTATCTCGCTTGGTGTACATTGGCGTGCGGGCACATCGCATCAGCAAGCGACACTAACTCTCGCGGAATCGGCACCATGACCACCATGCAATACCTCGCGACCGAGCCGTGTGCCGGTCCAAGCCATCCGTCCTGGGAGGCCGCACGGCTCCGATTAGTCCAAGCGGCAAAAGGTGGAGTTTGCGTATGTTTCTGGGGAAACCCGGGGAGCTTTCCGTCCCGATCTGACCACGACTTCACATTCCCGCAGTCGCCACAAGCGATGTCACTCAGATCAAGCTCAACCGGTTGATACGGTGTGACCCATCTGCGGAGCGCCAACTGGAGCTACGTGAACTTGGTACGTGAATCGGGAGGAAGAGAGCCCGTTCTATCGCAATGCCCCCCCAATGTTGACTCCGCTGGCATTTATTTCCGAACGATTAGCGTCGGGGTACATTGGAAACACACGAAGAGCCCGGCAGGCCCTCTGCCACTACCAGGACTCTGTGGTTTCGGTGGAGAGCCTGCAAGCCGAATTGCAAGATCTGGTCACACGGGGTAAGTGTGTTCTCGTCTTTGCTTTGTTTTTCATCAAATTGGCAGGAAAAAGGCGCGGTGCAAACTAGAATGCCCTTGCCTTCACCACAGTCGACGCGGTGGAGGACTATGAGGAAAAGATCCTGCAGCTGTTGGAAGAAGCACGGCAAGATCCGCAGTGCTCCCAGTGGGCGGGGCGCAACAGTGTGTACGAAGGGGCTGCGGGATTGGCATCTGTCGCTGACGCTGGAGACATCGTTCTGCCGGATCCAGAAGCCATCGTGGCGTGAATTGCGATGTCATCGTCATGCTCACACAATTTTCCGTATGCGCTGTCTACAAACTCCCGAGTCACCTAATTACATATTATTTATTTGCGAAAATGTAAAATGAAATGTTCGTTACATGAAGCAATTGGTGTGTGCGCGCAGTGATCAAGCCGCCTGGAAGCATAGTCACCACTCTGGGTCTCAAGTCCTAGCAAGCCAACACCCCCCCACAACTGCTGTGCAAGTTCCTTCCTTTCACACTGGAATGACCACCAGGGCAAGGGAATCAGGCTTCGAGGCTTCAAGGGCTTTCCAAGCTGTAGATATTGTAAGCGCCCCACACTATCGCTTGAAAAAAAAACTCCCAAAGTATCAATTGACGGGAGTATGTTAGCATCTTTGAAAAGCTGAAATTGCAACCAGAAGATTCTTGGTCGCTCGCTGCGGTTCCTCCACTTCGCCAATCGGAATTGGACGTGTACGGATGACATAAGCACCGGACGACGCGTTTTCGAACGACGCCCCGTTGACTGGAATATCCTGAACGGGGCGGGAGCCGAAGTCGCTCCATAAACCGGCGGGCGGGGATGCTGCTATGGCGTACAAAGCCCTGCGATAATTCATAAGGGTTCCTATCCCCATCCCTTTTGCATATCCCCGACCGCAGCGGGCACAGAGCACAGAGTCCGCTAAAAGCGCCGGAGGACTCTGTCTGCTTTGCCAGCCATAGAACATACGCACATCAGGGGGCCACACACACACACTTTCACACCCGCCTCGCAACAGCTCCTACCTCCCCCAACCACCTCCCGGCCGCCTGCTCGTCCCCCGCACACTCCGCCAACGCCCGCACGCCCCAGCTCAGATCCCACCCCTTTTCCGCCAACCGGTCCGCGGCGTACCGCCGCAGCTGCACGGCGGGGTCTGTGACGATGCTGCAGAGGAAGTAGAGGGGGTGCGGGGGTGGGGTTGGGAGGTGGAGGGGTGGTAGAGGGGACGAGGGGGGAATGGGCGGGGGTGTGGTGGGAGGGGGGTGGATGAAGGCGTGGGGGAGGAGGGAGAGGGCTGTGAGGGCTGCTGTTGTTGGGTCGAGCGGGTGGGAGGTTGCTGTAGCGCAGTACTGTGGAAACCAACATCAAAAGAAACAGATAGATAGATATCAGCAAGGCAATGTCATCAATGGGTATGAGATGATACGACCCACAGAACGTACATGATTCCGACAAAGCGCACGTCCACACCCCTCGACCATCTGCCGATGCAGAACCTGCACCAGCTTCTGCGCAAATCTCTGATGTTGCGGGTCGTGCCGGGGTGACCAGAAGGTTCCGTAGCAGGTTGAGCACAGGCCGGCGGCGCGGGCGGTGGGTTTGGTGGAGAGGGGGTTGGAGCAGGATGTGTTTGTGCAGAGGGGGGGTGGTGGGGGAAGGGAAGCGAGAGATTGGGATGTGAGGTGGACGTGGAATTTTGCGTGGGTTTGGATGTCCTGATGTGGGAGATTAGAGTGGGGATGAAGAGTTATGAGGGTGTAAATGGTGGGAGAGACGAATGGTGTGAGACGTTTACGTTACCTTCATCTGCACAGCGGCCTTACACTTTGCACAAACGATCGTTCGTGCTCCACACTCGCTCTCATGGCTCGACATCCCGCCCAACAACAGATCCTTCGGCAAAAAGCTCGGCGGGCCAGCGGGCAGTAACAAATGGCAGAACCTGCACACGTGCAGCCGATCAGGACACCGTTCACCTCTATGCGTCGCCACGTCCGGTAAAAACAACTCCTTGCCGCACGTGCATGTCATGGGGGTGTGTATCCTGCTCATGTGTTTGTCGCGCGCCCCGGAGGAGATGGTGCCGATGAAGGGGCAGAAACCGCAGTGCCAGTGGTCGGCGGCTTGGGATTTAAGGAGAGTGGTGTGGCAGTGGGGGCAGGTGGTGTTGTTGCGGAGGCAGAAGGCGAGGTGCATGGGGAGGGTTTGGGAAGGTATGTGGGCGCCGCAGTTGGTGCAGCGGGTTGTGCCGGGTGGTGGTTCGGTTGTTGGCTCAGGCGGAGGGGGGACGGGCTCGTCGGTGGTCTTGGCGGAGAGGTCGTCGACTCGGACGTGTAATTGGAACTCGGACGTTGGGGAGACGCCCAGCACGCCGATATGCAGGATCGGCGCCTGAGTCGGATCCGGCACCTCTAATGAGACGACGGAGCGGCCGACGTCGACGTTGTAAGCTGAGTGATCCATTATGGAAGGTTTCTCCAAGGTTGTGGACAGAAACACGTCCGCGTCGCCGTGGTGTGGGTCTACTTCGATGGTATATGTCGATGGGGAAGGTGTTGTCGGGATCTGGAAGTATATGTACTCGTCGGCTTTTACTGAATATGGGGACAATGAGGACGCGGTCCGCCCTTCTGCGTCCCAGGAGAGTTGGATTGGTCCGCCGCCGCCGCCACCAGCTTGTTGCGGGGTGAACTTTTTGCGTACCGCCGCTTCTGCCAAGCCGATGTCGAGAGGTTCGATGTCTACCACGACATCCTGATCGAGGATGAGACAGCCTGGGATCGTCTCTTTGACGACATGCACCGGCTTCCCATTCTTCGAATTCATACCGGACATCCCATCCCGATCCTCTTCATCGCTGCTATCATCATCATCATCATCGACGACATCCTTCGACTCTGCCCTCAACTCTGCAACCAGAAACCGATGCTCATGCGCCTGCCGCGTCGACCTATGGATCTCGGTGATAGCCAGAATCTGCCCCTGCGTCAGCGTCGCGTAGTTCCTGCGCAGATGCGATTCGAGGGTGGATCTGATATCGGCAATCTCCAGATAATCCGCATCCAGCGGTGCCAGTTTCGCGTACGTGCCGCACGGGAGTGTGACTGTCGTCAACCGAACGTCCAGCGCCTTATTATCATCGTTATCGGTGGGCGGAAGGTTCAGCAACCCAAGTGATTCCGCTAGTGGTTTTCCGAGCTGTATCGTGCCTTCGTCGGCTGTAAACTCGCGGACTGTGGCATAGACTTTGAGACTGGTGTGCGGGCTGACGAGTTGGAAGGTGAGCGGGTGGGCATGGCGGTCGTCGTTGCCGACGAGGGAATGGAGGAGGTCGGCGGGGAGGTTGACTCGGTCGCCGGTAAGGGTTTCGACTGTTTGAGCTCGGAGGAGCCGCGTCCAGGGGGAAGTCATCTTGGTGTGGGATCTTTCGTTTGAATTGCTGGCGGCGGTGTTCCAATGTCCGCTGAGCTATCTAGCGTGAATGGGGAGCAAAGTCTCAACCCGCGCATATATAAATATGCCGACGGACCCGACGACACTGCCTGTGACTTCCAGAACCTTCCCTCCCCTGTGCGCCTGAGTGCTGTATTGGTCAGGTAGTGCCGAGTGAGGATTAGAAATGCAAACGCATTGGGGTCCCTCGAGCGACGCGCAAGCCCTGAGACTGTTGAGGTGTGGCTTCGGACGGGCAGACGGCGCAGCGGCCACTCTCGCCTGCTGCACTCCACTACGCACAACGAACAACGAACAACGCAATAGACTGGAAAGAACCGCACATACTGGCACTGTCCATGCGGCAAGAGGAACTGGTCACCGACTCAGGAAGCAGCTTGTGCGCCCAACGAACAGTGTCGTTGGTCTCTCCCAAAACTCAGTCAGACCACACAACTCCGCCCCGAAAACTGAGCGGGGTTTGAAATGTGCATTGGCGACACTACTCTTCTACCTGCGAAATGCATAGGAGTCGGTCAGGACCGCTGCTGGGCGATATGAGTGGGACTACGAATGTGAGTTGCGCATTTGGAAGTAGGGGGAAAGGCTTTGCGTATGGGCGCAGGCTTTTTCGGGCTGGAACGCTACAGCACAGCACACGCTCATTCTCTCCCGTTTTGAATTCTGGAAATCGACTTATATGGGGCTACTTGTTCCCAGAATTTCTCGGCCAAGTGAGTACAGCATCCCTCCATGGGGGGACTCAGGAGTATGTCGGTTTGCTCTCTCGACTGTGAGCCCCACACATCAAAACATAACCTCACACCTCCCTCCTCTCCAACTTCAGCCTCAGCCAAATGTACACTCGCCCACGAGCCGCCCTCACCTCCCACGCTACATTCCTGCACTCGTTCGCCAACCGCCTGCTCCACTCGCGCTTCTGGAAAGCGTTCTATATCGCCATGCTGGTCATGAGCGTGACTTGCCTCGTCTGGGCTTATTATGTGCCATGTCCGGGGGCTTGGTTTTATGTGTTGGAGGTGTGCGTCAATGGTGCGATGTTGGTTGAGGTGGGAGTACGGTTTTGTGCACTTGGGAAGGTAAGCGATGGGCGCGAGCGAAGGCCCATCTACGTAGTTCAATCTCCTTGGGCATCCCTTCAACCATCCAACCCTCTAACCAACCTTGGCTTTGTTTCATTTTCGCCTCGCTTCGATTTAGCACTTCTGGACAAGCCCCTGGAACCTGCTCGACCTGGCCCTCACGCCGATTTGCCTAGTAACCCTCTTCCTCCTCCTCCTAACCCCCTGCTCGCCGTCACGTACCGACGAGATGGAATTCGAAGACATCCTCCTCGTCGTCCGCAACGGCGTCGTACTGGCGCGGTTGCTGTGGGTGCTGGGAAAGAACAGGGAGCGGGTGCTTGGGGGTGGGGTGAGGAATATCGATTTGGGTGGGGTTGGGGATCTGGATCTGATGGGGGATGTGTTGCCGGGGGGGAAGGGGTTGCCGATGTGGGATAGTGCGGCGTGGGAGGGGGGGGATGAGTTGTTTTGAGACGACTGAGGGGATCGTAATGGGACTGAATGGGGGGAGGATATTTATCATATTATAGACATATTATCTGAGACTCAAATCCCGCATTATACATACATATTTTCTCATGCTTGGCACAAACGGATTGGGATGGGGACCGGTAACATTGCCTTTGTACTGTAGAAAATGCTCCAGTCCACACGCGCAATGCCGTCAGTGAGTCACGGTGAGTCACGCGGGTGCTGTCAGAGGGGGTCACCAGAGCGCTTTTCCGCTTCAACTTGCGCACTCCCCCTTCAAGCACAACAAACGTACTACCCAAGAACTACGTAGTAACCATGACCGGCGTAAAACGCTCCGTCCGTCTCCTCTCCGGCGCAACATCTACCATCTCCCCCTCCCCATCCGCGACGGGAGTTAAGCCGCTACGCACAGCATCCAGGTCTGGGTCCATCTCTCACCCGTCTTATGCATCTTCAAAAAACTTACCTCCCGCGCATGTTGCTCTCTACGTCTTATCTAGCTTGCTGGTATGTGCGCCGATAAGGAAGCCGAGTGACGGTGGAGCGGATTTCAAGGTGTTGATGGTTAAGAGGTGTGTGTGGTCCTTGGGTGGAGGGGGTGGAGGATAGACTGGCGCTTTTGCTGGTTCCGCCTATTCGAATCCATTTCCGCGGAGGACCTGATATTTGGGGGTCTCTCTTTTCCCTTTTCCATTGAGGGTATTTGAAGACAGGCGCGAGGATCGTTCGGGTCTATGCACGCGTACCCTGGTAAGTTGAGGAGCGCACCTTCTTGCAGATGTGTCAACCGTCTTCAAGTGAGCTGGATCTCACGGTGCTCTTCTCCCTCCAGGCGGGGTCGTAGATTCCTGCGATAGCGACGCCAAATGGGAACAGCTCACAGGCCGCACATTAGCCAACCAACGGTAACGTCCCTACATCATCCACTCCTACCAAACACCTACCAACCCCCTCTCCCCAAGCATTCCACCCGACACCCTCCCCCTCCGCCTCGCCGCCCTCCGCGAAACCTTCGAAGAAACCGGCCTCTTCCTCACCCACCCACCCCTCCCCCTCCCCCCACAAACATCAACCCACTGGCGCCACCTCATTCACACCTCCGGGCACGAATTCCACACCCTCTGCACATCCCTGTCTGCGGCCCCACGCGTCAACGCACTTGTATTGTGGGCAAACTGGATCACGCCTGTTGCGCAGAAGGCGAGGTTTGATACGTTTTTTTATTTGACTGTTTTGGATTCGGCGGAGGGACACGATGTCAGCGCGGATGGGACCGAGTGTACCGAGGCAAGGTGGTGGACCCCACGGGAAGCGTTGGAGGCTTATCAGCGGGGAGGTACGTACGTCCATGTGCATGTGCATGTGTATCCCATCCATCTCCCTCCTTTTGTATGCTACCCCCCTTCTCACCCAGGCAACGTTCAATTTCTCTTTCAGAAATCTCCCTAATCGTCCCGCAATACCTAACCCTCCTCGAACTCTCCCACCTGCACCTCTCCGATCTGCGGTCCTACATCTCCGGTGAAACACGCCGCACGGCACAGCAACTCGCGCCCATATGTCCTGAACCGCTCTCGAGTGCCGACGGGTTGCTGACGATGGCGATGCCGGGCGATTGGGAGTACCCGGGATGTTCGAGCGAGGGGTCCGACGGGAAGCCGCTGAATCGGGTAAAAATCAGAGTGGAGGGGGGCCGGTTTGTGGAGATTCGGCATGTCTGTAACGGTGGGGAGCGGGGGTCGAAGTTGTGATTCGATGTGGGAGGTGGGTGATGTACGGACAGCTCCCCCTCTCGACGCTTTTGTTATAGACTTTACAGTAGAGCCACAAGCGTAGACACCTGTTCTGCATTCGTGATAACTCACTCCTCGTGACACTGCCGTGAAGCTGGGGAGATATGCACACCACACAGGTACCTCGTAGTGTGTAGATGTATTATATGGATGCTGTACATGTAAATGATCTTGTCGTATTGTTTATCGTCTATGCGTTAGTCCCCCAAACCCGCTACGATGCCGAATCATGTGGGGATTTGGGTTTCACCGCCGACCATCAACAACCCTATGCTGCACACCCCCGCACGAAAAGAAAAAAAAAAACCATCATCAGATCCCCCACACACACACAAAAAAAAGGGGGGAAACCCTCAAGCCGGTCAAAAACACCCACCTGCAACACACACCCGTCCCCGGCGCCCGTCGAGAACACCCACCGTCCATCCACAGACACCGCCACGCGCCCGACGGGGCCCGCGTGCACCGTGTACGTATACGCCGGTGCCTGTATCATACGCACATCCCCGCGTCAGCTCATGCGGATATGTGAGGGTGTCTGAGTTGATGAACACGTACCCCCTCGGCACAGGCCGGATACCGCAACAGCAGCACATCCCCGCGCGTCGTGCCCATGACCACGACCTTGTCGGGGTCGGGTGCCGGTGAGGGGGGCGTGCCGCGGGCCGTGCATACCACCTTCACGCCACAACGCGTAAAAACAAATATCAGTTTCCAGAGGGGAACGGGGCGCTGGGGCAGACAGACTCACATCGCGTAACCCCAGCACACACCCTTTGCTCGCAAACAAGTCCGCGCGCGCCTCGGCCGAGTCCAGCACGCCTCGGAGCTGGATCTTCCAGTCGTCGGGCGTGGTGGGGTTGGTGGGGGCGGCGGGAGAGGAGAGCGCTGTTTCCCCCGACACGTACACGCCTTTTGTCGCCCACGAGAGCGGACATGTGGCGGAGGCCCAGTCGACTTCGGCGAAGGGCGTCGGCGGCGGCGGCGGGTGCGTTGCCATCGTCCCTTCCCAAAATTCCCACCCCACCCCACGTCAGCATCAAACACCTATTGTTTCAAAAAAAAAATAAAAGGTTGTTTCGGGGGCACTCACAAAACATGATCTCGCTATTCCCACTATTGCTCTGCAACCGTTTCGAGTCCACACTCCAGTCCAGCGCCGACACGAAATTCGAGTGCCCGCGGCAACACATCACGCGCTGGTACCCGCTCCCGTCGGCGCCGGCGACGCTGTACACGTCGATGATGGCTTCCTGGGTGGCCGCGGCGAAGAGGCGCCCGTCGGGCGAGTAGGAGACCGCGTGGATGGTGTCGCGGCGTTGGGTGATGATGAAGAGGGTGGAGGTTAGCGTCGGGGTTAGGATGAAGATCTGCGCGGGGAGAGCCGGGGGGTTAGGTCGGGATTTCGGAGATGGGGCATTGGTTTTTTACGTACGGTGCCTTGGTCGGACCCGACGGCGATCTGGCGGGCGGAGGGGTCGTAGGTGCAGGAGCGGAGGGGCATTTTGAGGTTGCAGCTTGTTATCTGGGCGGGTCCACGTACACCAGCTGATCAGCCACCGGAAGGTAAGAGGTAATGAGAAACGCCAAAACGAACCTGTTTCCGCTCCTCGACAGCCCACTGCCGGATGAACCCATCATTCCCGCACGTCAGCAGAAGCCGCGGGTTGGTCGGGTGTGGGGCGAGACCCCATACGCCGGGATTCGTTTGCGATGCGTGCGACTTTTTTTTGTTCATTTTTGGGTAGTAGTTGCAACTTAATCAGCCAACCGCCCGTCACCACCTCTTAAATCCGTCCAAACTGTGTGAGAGACACCCAATATGAACTGTTACCTCAGACAGCAAACTCTTATTCAGCGTCCCCTCCTCTCCAATCTCCACAACCCATAAGCTCCCATCCCCACACCCAACCCTCACACCCGCCCCCGTCCTCTTCTTCTCCCCCCCACCCCTCCCGAGCCCCTTCGATCCCGTCTCCAAAGGCGTCAACCCCAACGCCCGGCTCGCCCGCCGTTTCATCGCCTCGCCCCAGCCATACCACACCCCGCCCAAGCCGCCGGCGTCGACGGCGCGGACGGGGGAGTCGAGGGTGAGGGTGGAGATGGGCGTGAGGACATCGTTGAAGAGGAGGAGGGTGTGGTCGGAGCCGCCGGTGAGGAGGGTCAGGGTGGGGTGGAGGAGGGGTGTGAGGGTTAGGGTTTGGCCCTGCGTGGGTGGGGGAGGGGGGCGGGGGGGGGGGGGGGGGGTCAGTAAGCCGACAAAATGGGAATGGGGGGGGGGGGGGAACATTGGTTTTCTCTGTCGTACCTTGTGGACCGCCCGAGAATGGCTCTCGATCCGATCACCTTTCCAAAACACCACGTCCCCGTTCGCGGTTCCGACCGCAAGCACCCTCTGCCCCTTCGCGAGCGTGAACGCCGCGCACAGGACCGTCAACGCAGCAGTCGCGGCACCGTGATGTTGCTCCCCGTCCCTGGCCCACCCGGCCGGTCTAGACGTCAACGTCAGGGTCTGCGACAACAGCGGCGCGTCGATCGTCCAGAAGGAGAGATGCCGCAGCCCGCCGACGATGAACTCCCGCCGCGACCAGGGGTTGAGCGTGAGGGAAAACACGGGGGCGGGGATCACGGCGCGGGCGGCGGGGGCGCGGTGCTCTGCGGCCGACCCGGCGGCGGCGGCGGAATGGGTTCCCGGGGCAAGTTTCCGCCACTCGTACACGAGCACCTCCGCCTCATCCTCCCTGTTCCCCGCAATCACCAGCGTGGTCCCGTCCTTTGCAAACGTCATGGCGGACACGCTGTGGATGGGCTCCGGCAGGACAGCGGTCGCCAGCACTGTCAACTGCAGCTCGCTGTCCGGCTGGTCAGACCCCACCCGAGGGTCTTTCCCGCTGAAGCTCGTCCCCAATGGCGTGCCTGGCTCGGGCGACACGGCCCTCTGCCCGACCGATATCGACATTCTCGTCATTTTGCGCCCCGATGACGGACCGTGATGGCCGGGGGTTTCGACAGCCCATACTTTGACGACCGGCGCCGGGCCCAGCTCGGCTGACGCGCCGATCCCGCCGTCGGGGTGGATGCATATGGCAGTTATGGCTTTTACGTGGTGCCGGAAGTAGGAGGGGTGTGGGCTTGCATCCGCGGCGATAGGTGGCTGGGATACGTCTGGGGTTTCTGGGATCGGTGCGGTGCGACTTGGTGACCCGGCAGCAGCTGTTATGACTAGATGGTTCCCGGCGGGGTGGACGGTTACCAGCCCTCGCGGGTGAGATGGTGGGTACAGATGATGGATGTTGGATCTTTGCGCTTCCGACGAGTAGCCTGTCGGATGGGAATCAAACATGAGCTGGATGTGACGGGTGTCGCAAACCTGCATGTGCTGTTTGACCTCACTTACCATAAATGTGCGCTAGTTGCAGAGAACTTGATGGGAGGGTGGTGTTGATGGAGTTGGCGTAGGTGGAGGGTACCTCTATGTGTTTTAAAAACGCTAGATTCGACTGATAGGGTGCTGGAATGAGCGGTTGTTCTTCCCGAATTCGCATCTCCAGGAGTCCTCCCTTCCGCTACGACTGGAAACGGCCGGCATGAAATCAACTACTCGCCTGCTCTCTAAACTCATCCAACCATGCTTGCTCATTCATCGCAAACGGAATCTCATTCTCCAGCGCTAACCCCAAAAAGAAACATTTTCTTTAGTGTCAATGTTTCCGTCAGACCCATCAAGCCATCAACCCATCGACATCCATCAACCATGATCCGTCAACTAACTATCCACATACAACATCCTGTTCGCTCCGCTCGCGACGAGGATGCTGGGATGCGGTGGACAGGACCGCACTCGCTAAGAGCGGTGGTCAGGGGTATTGCGCCGTTGGCGCAAGGAACTCGCTCCGCTCGCGCTCGCTTCGCTCGCAAGGCTTTCGCTTTGGTCGATCTAGCAGTCTCCCAGACCAAACCCAACCCTGCACCTCGCCGTCGCTCGTTGCAGTTCAACACCCCCGGCTCGCTCTCGGTCGCGGCTCGCCTACTCACCAAGCAAATCCTCATCCCCACCGCCATCCGTCCTCTCCCCATCCTCGTCGACATCCCCACTACTACCGCCTCGAACCCTCGTGGTCGACTTGACCGACGAGGTAGAAGACTTTGCGGACCCCTTTTTGCCTACATGCGTTTTGCCAAGGTCGTGAAGTGACGGGGCGGTGCGACGGCGGGCGCGGATGCGGGCGGGCCAGCAGGGGCAGGAGCCGGTCATCCCTTTGTGGACGGTGGAGGGAGGGGATGGATAGTATGCAAATAGGTTGTGCCTGGGGCGTAGTCGGTTGTCGCTTCCCGAGGGCCCGCGGACGTTCGCTTCGAAGTGCGGAGGTGGGCAGGAAGGAGCAGAACGCGTCGCTTGATGACACACGCGCTGTTCTCGTCGTTCCCTGCGGACTGTGCAGATGATATGGACGCTGCGGGGGTGGTTCTGCTACGAGGGGACTATGCGCGACCCTCCCAACCCATACCGAGACCTGTGCTATCTTCCGACCCCAGATCCAGCATCCAGATGGGCTCGCAGGCGTGGGTTACGCGTGGTTTCAAAAACGACAGCTAAGCAGTGAGTGAATCCATCCATGCCCACAAACATTATCGAACATGTGGTAAATGATATAACATGCACCACCGGCCACCGGGCCTATGCATATGTATGACCCAGAAATACAGGTCGTTCTCCGCTATACACCGCCATTAAATCGCAGAATAGGCAGCCATATATGTACACGGCGGGGGTGAGGACTATCTGCAGGAGCCACATGGGTTGCTCACTCATGGTGCCCGATCCTCCCACCCTGTATACATGACAACCGAGAAGGCCTTGAGTTCCGGTTGGGCTGACAATGCCTATCAAATCAAAAACATAGTCAGGAATCCTGACATCAATCCACAGGAAATATTGAATCACGCATACCTCCAAGAAGATATTTGGCACCCCGTTCAACACACTATGCGCAACCCGGCTGACGACGGGTATCGCGCCCGCCAAAAGTAACGTCTTGCCCTTATTCACCGGCCCCACATCCAGTTGTTGTTGACCTGGTGCTAGTTCTGTGACAGATGAGTGGGCGTGTTGGTCGGTGATGAAGGTAGGGCGGAACTGTTTGGCGAGGAGGTCGAAGGCTTCGTCAAGGGAGGAGTGGAGGACGTGGGAAAAGTCCGTGCTAAGAAGAGGGGGATAGATATTGCGTTGAGGTGGTTAGCGGGTTTTTTGCGGGATGGGTTGGGAAAAGAAGGGGGTTCGAGATTACCTCTCGACGAAATCACGCGTCTCGTCCAGTAGCACGTCCAGCTCCTCGTCCATTGTGAACTCCTCGTCGTCGCCGCCGCTGGCGCTTAGGACTTCTTCTTCTGTCCCTTCTTCTGGGAGGAGGTACGATGCTACCTTTTCACTGTGGAGGCGGTGCAAGACCGTGATGAGTGTCCATGATCTCTTGTGAACAGCAAGCCAGACGAAGGAAGGAGGGTGGACTTTGCTTTACCTGAACCCGTCTCCCTCCACTTGGCTCCTAATCTGGCTGATGATGTTCAACATCACGTCGTAGGTTATCGGTTCCTTCAACGACATGCTGTGTGGGTGGTCACATTCACTTCATCAGCCTCCATCCCCACCGAACGCTACTCAACATAGCCACAGCACACATACCTCCCCACAACCTCCCCCACCGCCCTTCTCACCCTCTCCACACACCCTTTCCACCCAACATTCAGAACAAACCAGCTAAATGTCAAATACTTGCGCTCGGTCTCATCCGTCACCGTCTTTTTCGCGGCGACGACCACGCCGGGAGTGTCGGCGTCGTCGTCGACTTGCGGGGCAAAGGCGACGACGCTGTCGAGGTAGAAGAAGCGACCGAGGAGGTTGAGTTGCAGGTGGGTGAAGACGATGAGGAGGGTGACGAGGTAGACGGCGGATATTGTTCGTGTGAAGCCTGTAGTGATGCGAATCGGTAGGTTTTCTGCATCAGCCTTCAACCCTTCACGGAGTCTCATCCGCAGCAGATTGAACATCAAACGTACTCAATATCTTCAATTCCTCCCACAGCTCAATCTTCGTCTTCCTACTCGACGACCCCTCCTCCGACGTCGCCACCGACCCATCGGGCGACTCCCTCCCCGCCTCATTCTTCGCCTGCCGACACTGCTGCAGCTGCGCCGTAATCAGCTCCACATTCAGCCCCTCAAACAGTTGCTCCCCTAGCGTTGGGAGAAGCGACGCGACGGCGAAGGTGCAGTCTTGGAGGTTTTGCTCGAACCGTCTCTTCACACTATAGAAGAGACGGAGGGTTAGTTAACGCCCGACAAATGGACGGTGAATGGAAGCGAGAACGCACTTTGACTTTGCGGTCTGCTCCAGTTCCCGTCGCTGTTGGTACTCGGACCACTTCCATTGCGCATATTTTATGAGCATGTAGCCTGCGCTGGCTGTCCCCCCGAGCCAGTAGAACTTCCGCCGGTTCCTGCCGAGGAAGCCATTTACGGACTGTACGACTGCTGACATTGTTGTCCCTCTGTGAGTGTGTATGTGTAGTTGTCCTGTATTTGGTTATGGGGTGATCTCTGAAAGATGTCTGCAATGTCACAATCCGGTTTCCTCCGGCCAGCGGCATTTCGCACTTTCTTATTGCAGCTCCCATTGCGCTCAATTGCAAGCAACTTGAACGACATTACGCAGGACATCCGAACAATGTCGGCAACAACAGCAGCAGCAACGGCAGCACCAGACTCGCTACCCCCACCACTCGCACCACAACCGCCGTTAGCTGCACCACAACAACGCGAAAATGCCCTAACCCACCCAACCCGCAACTCCATCCCTTTCGTGCTGCAAGCCACCACAGCGGCCGGAATAACAGGCGCCTCGCTGGGAGCGCTATTTGCGGTCGCCAAGGGGCAGAGTCATGTTGCGTGGGGGTTTGGGATGGGCGCGAACTGGGTCACGGCGTCCCTGCCCTTCTTTGGTATGGAGAGGACGAACTCGCAATTGTTCAGCTGGGACGATACTGACCGTTGGTTTTGGCCTTATAGGTTTGAGAGAGGGGATACTGCATTATCGGTACGCACGTAATGCAGCCCAGGGGATAGATAGTTTTCGGATGCGGAATAAGGACGAGCTGGTTGCGAGCATTGCGTCTGGGGCGGTTGTTGGAGCCGGGTTGGGTTTCGTTTGGCGTGAGTATCAGATTGGACAGGTGCCGCACCACCTTCCTACAATGTCATCAGATAACTAGTCGACTAACAACCTCCACACACTCTCACTCTCAGGCGGCCCAAAGGCGATAATAGCAGGCTCAGTCATGTACTCCCTCATAGCCTGCAGCACCCAAACCATCTACCTCCTCTTCCGGCAATACCGCCTCCGCCAAGGCCTCGCCCAGCACATCCGACAGCAAAACCCCTCCGCCGAGCCCCCACAACCCTGGTCAATGCGGCGCCTGCTCACCCTCGACCTTCTTCGCCCCGACAGCCACCTGCCCTATGACCACAGCGCGCAAAAAGAGCTAGATCCGATCGGCTCGGCGTTCATTTGGGCGAGGGACGCGCTGAATCGGAGCGTGGATCTGCCCGAATGGGCCAGCCCGCTGTTGAATGCGTTTGATGTGGAGTATCGGAAACGCTTGAATGTGAGGTTGGAGATTTTGGAGGTGCAGGTTCGGGATTTGAGGGAGAGTGTGGAGAGGATGAAGAAGGCCAAAGGCGTGGCTGGCGGTGAGCGCTGATGGATTCCGGCATAAACGAAACCTTCTACTCTACGATGCGGCAGCTACTGTCGCTCTGCTCGTTCCGGGGTACATCCCAGACCATACGAACCTGCTATTACGAACCACCAAAATAGTACCAGCTGATGATGCGGCGTATTGCACAGCCGTTCATGTGTACATACCGGAGTTTTATACCAGCGAAAGCAGGACCTGGCTTGGACATGTCGCTATTCGGAACGTATACCAACTCGGCGCACATCCCTCAAGCTAGCAAACCTTCTCCAGCTGGCATATCATCGTTGACCCAGAGCTGTAAATATAGATTTGAATGAATTTGATACCTAGTCACATCGCGAAACGCTCATTGCATATGTCCCTGCTACACATACACACGTTATGTGGGAATCGTTTAGCCATGGTCAGGCAGACTATCTGTCATCCTTGGTTGACGGCACCGACGCAACCAAAACAAATCAAGAGACTCCATCTGGCTAGCGACGGCCCACTCTAGGTTGAAGGCACTGACGCAACAACATCGAAGCAAGAGACTCCGCTTGGCTGGCTAGGAACGTGGGACAATCCTAAATACCCACGAGCGAGTCGGAGTGGTCGGAGTTTGAGACGCAAGCCGTACCCCACGTTTGAGCGCGCTACGGGCTATTCTCATTTCAAATTCAGTATGGGTCAAGAGATGGCGGAGGAAGTCCGCAATATGGCGGCTAGCAACGGGCCAGTGTCTTTTTGGGGCAATGCCCCAGTAGGCCCGGCAATGTTCATTCTCAATCTTCTCAACGATGGTCCAAATGATGGCGGAATATGCTGGCTAACGACGGGCCAGTGTCGGTTGGACCAGCAAATCGCCAATTCGAGAGGGTTGGAGCGGAGTTGAAGTCAGACACAAAAGGCAAAGCCCTAGGCCCGGCTATGTCATTCTCAATCTCCTCATCGATGGTCCAAATGATGGCGGAATATGCTGGCTAACGACGGGCCAGTGTCGTTTGGGACAGCAAATTGCCAATTCGAGAGGGTCGGAGCGGAGTTGAAGTCAGACACGAAAGGCCAAGCCCTAGGCCCGGCTATGGGCATTTTCAATCTCCTCTTCGATGGTTCAAATGATGGGGGAATATGCTGGCTAACGACGGGCCAGCCTCCTTTGGGCGGAGGCTGTCGGAGTCTGTGTCGGAGTTGGAGTAAGCCACGTTGGACCTGCTATTCCTGTGCAATCACGTCACACTTCCAGAACACGGACTGACAGGATTTTCGACCAAACTCCGCCTGCCCAACTCCGCCCTGGCTTGGCCCGCAAGCAACCACTTTCACTTCGTTTCTGAAGTTCCCGTCTCCGATTATTTAAACTCAGTTGCGTCTCAGACAACTCAGTTCCTCGCCGATGTTGTCGAGTTACAGCATATCCCGATACAGGTTCACTTGCTCACAACATCAACGACCTGTTTTGTTTACGATTCACGTCTTCTTGCTCGTCTTACTACGTCTCGGCTGCTATACCACACGTCTCTCTGCTCGTTTCGGAGTGATTCTCAGAGCACACTACTTCTACTCTACTCTCGTCTTACTACATCTCGGTTGCGCTACTACACGTCTCTCTGCTCGTTTCGGGGTAATTCCCAGAGCACACTACTTCTACAGCGATAAGATGCTGCAATACGGCATGGGCCAATATTATCAAGAAGACTCATGGGGCTGGACCCCCGTCATCTTTGCCGTCTTTCTCGCAATTAGTTTCTTCGAAGTGTTCCGGGTAATTGACGTAAGTCTCTTGCGCCGAACTTCGAAATCCCACATGGGTTGCGGAGTTGAACCTTCTTTCCTTTCGACAGCAGTACCAACCTGAAACTCGAAAACAATGCGACGAAGAAGAGATTGTTGTGGCGGAACTCCAGATGGCGCAGGAAATGGGGCAAATGGTGCTGAAACAGACGAAAGGTAAGAGACAGTCCCACGTTCCAGCATACACAATTTGCCTGTTCCGGCATCCTATCAATGGAGTTTCCAAACTGAAAATTTCTTAACCTATTCAGAACTGGTGAACAATTTATCGACCGTGACGACGGTAGTGAAGCAATTGAGTCACGACCAGCATGTCCTTCAAACGCGGTATAGCAAGCTATCAGACCAGGTTCAGACGCATGGGACCGCGATTGAGGTGTTGGATACGGTACGCATTTTATGCTCTTATGTTGATGTCCCACCTTTGGTTTTGCAAATGTACCTGATGATCATTTTGCTCCCATCTTTAGACGAAGGATCGCATCCTCGAAGGACTCGCGGTCCAGGCGGAGAAGGTGAAGAAGTATGGGACAGCAATAGAGGTGTTGGATAGGGTACGCATCTGTGGTTTTATGAATTGAACAGCCCACACACCTTTGCTTGTGAAAAGGGACCTGATGATCATCTTGCTCCCGTCTTTAGACAAAGGATCGCGAGGCCCGTGCCTTGCAAGACATCCTGGAGGAAGTGAAGACGCACGGGACAGCCATTGAGGTGTGGGATAGGGTACGAATTTGTGGTTTTATGAATTGAACAGCCCACACACCTTTGCTTTTGAGAAAGGACCTAATGATCATCTTGCTCCCGTCTTTAGACAAAGGATCGCGAGGCCCGTGCCTTGCAAGACATCCTGGAGGAAGTGAAGACACATGGGACAGCGATTGAGGTGTGGGACAGGGTACGCATTTGTGGTTTTATGAGTTGTTGCCCACACACCTTCGATTTTGAGAATGGACCTGATGATCATCTTGCTCCCGTCTTTTAGATGAAGGATCGCGAGGCCCTTGCTCTGCAAGACATCCGCGAACGACTTGCGGCTCAGGCGGAGGAGGTGAAAAACCATGGGAAAGCGATTGAGGTGTGGGACATGGTACGCATTTGTTGCTTTATGAATTTTTGCCCACACACCTTTGATTTTGAGAATGGACCTGATGATCATCTTGTTCCCTTTAGACAAAGGATCGCGAGGCCCTTGCTCTGCAAGACATCCGCGAACGACTTGCGGCTCAGGCGGAGGAGGTGAAAAACCATGGGAAAGCGATTGAGGTGTGGGACATGGTACGCATTTGTTGCTTTATGAATTTTTGCCCACACACCTTTGATTTTGAGAATGGACCTGATGATCATCTTGTTCCCTTTAGACAAAGGATCGCGAGGCCCGCGCTCTGCAAGACATCCGCGAAGGACTTGCGGCTCAGGCGGAGGAGGTGAAAAACCAGGGGAAGGCAATTGAGGTGTGGGACATGGTACGCATTTGTTGCTTTATGAATTTTTGCCCACACACCATCGATTTTGAGAATGGACCTGATGATCATCTTGTTCCCTTTAGACAAAGGATCGCGAGGCCCGCGCCCTGAAAGACATCCTTGAAGGACTTGCTATCCAAGCGGAGGAAGTGAAGAAGCATGGGACCGCGATTGAGGTGTTGGATAGGGTACGCATTTGTGCTTGTGAAGTTTTGCCCACCGACCTTCGATGTGTGTAGCTAATGAGTGTCATGCTCCGATGTTTAGACGAAGGATCGCGAAGCCCGTGCCTTGCAGGACATCATCGAAGGACTCGCTATCCAAGCAGAGGAAGTGAAGAAGCATGGGACCGCGATTGAGGTGTTGGATACGGTACGCATTCGTGCTTTTGTCCACAGACTTTCGATTTCTGTAGCTGATGAGTGTCTTGCTCGATGTTTAGACGAAGGATCGCGAGACCCGTGCATTGCAGGACATCCTTGAAGTTCTCGCGGAGCAGGCGGAACGCGATAGACTTGCTGAAGAGCAGCGACTCGCGGCGCAGGCGAAGCGTCGTGCTGTAGAGAAGCAAGTCGCGGAACTCCTTGTAAAGGAGCTGGAGCATCCCATCCACTATATGCCACAGCGGGCGATTCAGAAGCCTCGACGTGGCGACGAAGGAAAGCAAAAGAATCAGGAGAAACTGCTGATCGAACAGGCTCGGCGTGAGGCGGAGCAGCGTGTTGCCGCGGCTGCGCAGGCGGAAGCTGAGAGAGTCGAGAAAGAAAGGGTGGAGGCTGAGCGGGAGGCTGCCGATGTTCAGGCAAGACAATTCAAGGAACAGGAAGATCGTGAACGGGCTGCAAAAGAGGCGGCTGAGCGGGAGGAGAGGGATCGTGTGATGAAGGAGGAGGAGGAGCGGAGGAGTATCGAGGAGGAACGGCAAGCCAAGATTTCGGCGGAAGCTGAGCGAATCGAGAAAGAAAGGGTGGAGGCTGAGCGGGAGGCTGCCGATGTGCAAGCAAGACGATTCAAGGAGCAGGAGGATCGTGAACGGGTTGCAAAAGAGGTGGCTGAGCGGGAGGAGAGCGACCGTGTGATGAAGGAAGAGGAGGAGCGGAGGAGAATCGAGGCGGAACGGCAGGAAGAGATTGAAGCGGAAGCCAAGCGGGTGGAAGAGGAGGTGGCGAAGCGAGCTGCGCAGGAGATTGCGGTCAAGGAGCAGGAGGATCGTGAACGGGCTGCAAAAGTGGAGGCTGCGCGGGTGGAGCGTCAGAAACGACTGGCTGAGGAGATTCGCCGCGACGATGAATACAAACAAGCGATGGAGATGTGGGAGATGGAGGATCCCGCGATCGAGGCCGCGCGCGAGGAGAAGCTTTTTCTAGAGCAGCTGTTCAACAAGGACATAGAGAGTGCAGAGGGGCTTTTCACCATGGAAGACCCGGATGCCGGGATTTGGTGGTTGTACAATCCGACCCTAGAGGACGAATTGCCAGACGCTGAGTGGGTGCGTCTAGCGGAGAATCAGCGGGCGGAAGCTTGGGAGGAAGCAGAAAAGCACCGAGTGGCACAGCGCCGTGCCAAGCAGCTACGCGTCGAAAAGCGACCTGCGGGGGTACCGCGGGCGGATGTCAAATCAACGGAAAAAGGCTTGGAAGAGGAGCGGCGGGCCCAATCGAGACTAGCCAAGCTACGCCGAGCGGAGGTTGCGCTGGCGGAGAAGCGCCGTGCGGAGGTTGTACTGGCGGAAAAACGCCAAGCAGAGCACGAGCGACTGACGGCGGAGAAACTGGCTGAAGAAATTTGGGTGAGGCAACAACTGGAGGAGGAGCAGCGACGGTCGCTGGAGCGCCGATCAGAAGAGAGGCGGGCCAGGGAGCGGCGGGCGGACGACGAGGCGGAGAGACGCCGGTTGGAAGACCTACACGCCGAGGCCCTGTTCTACAAGGAGAGGCTGGCGGAAGGCCTCTCCATCGAAGAAAACTTGCAGATGTTAGCTGCAAGCAAGGACGATTGGATGTCAGAATTTACGGATGTATGTGCCTTGCTTTTGTGAATCTCTCTGTAACCTGACAAGCACCCTGACTTTTCTGTCACTCCTGACTGGCGCAGGACATATCCCCGAGTCCCGCGACAGCCCTGCCGCAATGCGTTCGGGAAACAGTTCGCAGAGTGTCAGGTAAAATCGTCCCGCCGATATGACCCTGTTGTCGCACTCTGATTGCTCATTTGCCTCATCCATTGCATTTGCATTACAGAACTTACCGCGGCGAGCAAAAAGCTTTCTTGAAATCCCCCCCCCCCCCCCCCCCCCCCCCGCCCCCCCCGCAAATGTATTATAACTTTTGAGAATTTATTTGATTTGTGAAAAAGCATAGTTCCATGGAAGAGTTTCGTTCCTTCCGGCTCGTGGTTTATTCGATGAAGCAACAGCTTGGGCCGGCGCGAGTGTGCCATAATCTACAGGCAACGGCAGATCCGGCCTCCGCAGACTACGTATTGCTTGAGGCATAACATCGCTCCCCCTCATGATTTGCTCATGCGGTACTGGATGGATGATGAAGATACCACAGCCTGTCAATGGCCGTGACCAAGACAAGGATTTGCCGGACCGAGCCAATTTCATGTAATGCGATCCGCACGGACGGGCAAAACTGCCCATCATGCGAGCCGTTGGTATTGATTGCTGCAATGTCTGCCAATCCGAATGCTGTCTTCGTAGCGCGGTTTTTGACAGGCGCAACGCGTTAAGTAAGACGAATTTTGACAGGTGACGCTCGGATCGCGCCTGGCCCGAACGGGAGCCAGCTTTTTGCGAGGGGTCTGCACGCTGCCAGTCGTACATAAAAAGGAAACGATAGTTCCTACGGGTACGTCTCTCCGATTGTAGTACGGATTTTGCCCACAACGACGCCTGCACCGCCAGCAGCTTGTCAACGATCCGTCCTGCGAAAAGTAGAGAGCGCAGAATGGGATAAACAGCGGCGCAACTTTACACCCCGGACAAAAGATACGTACGTGGATGAAACAATCTCGAGGATGTATATGTAAGTGTTCCTTGCTTTGATTTCTCTCCTTTCTCTCTCTGTCGCCTGACAAGCACCCTGACTTTGCTCTCTCGTTTTGCTGGCGCAGGACAACACTACAGCTCACATAGGAAGGCCTCTCCATCGAAGAACAATTGCAGATGTTAGCTGCAAGCAAGGACGACTGGATGCTAGACTTCACAGATGTACGTGTGCCTTGCTTTGATCTCTCTCCTTTCTCTCTGTTGCCTGACAAGCACCCTGACTTTGCTCTCTCGTTTTGCTGGCACAGGACAACACTACAGCTCACATAGGAAGGCCTCTCTATCGAAGAACAATTGCAGATGTTAGCTGCAAGCAAGGACGACTGGATGCTAGACTTCACGGATGTATGTGTGCCTTGCATTTGATTTGTATGCGATATATCCCGCGCCTGAGGGCTATTGCTCTCTCTGTCACCTGACAAGCACCCTGACATTACTCTCGCGTTTGGCTGGCGCAGGACAACACCACAGCTCAGACAGAAAGGGTTGTCAATCGAGAATCAATTGCATCTACTGGCTGCCGAAGGCCAGGATAATTGGATGCTAGAATTTACGGATGTATGTGTGCCTTGCTTTTGTGAATCTCTCTGTTACCTGACAAGCACCCTAACTTTTCTGTCTCTTCTGACTGGCGCAGGAAAATACCGGAGCGACGACAACCCTACCGCAATGCGTTCGGGAAACATTTCGCAGAGTGTCAGGTAAAACAATCTGGACACGGGAAGCCTTGCCGTTGTCGGGGTGAGTACTCTAATTTGCGATAGAGTGTCTTTGGGAGATGACGTGGGAATGTTCACTTACCGAAAATCTGACACGCTTACTCGTTTCTTACAACAGGAAAGGCTGGCGGAAGGGTTATCCATCGAAGAGCAATTGCACCTGCTAGCGGCGCAAGGCCAGGATGCTTGGATGAAAGAGTTCAAGGATCCATGTGTGCCTTGCGTTCAACAAGGATATAGAGAGCGCGAAAGAGCTTTTCACGATGGAAGGAAGACCTTCCGTTCAACAAGGATCTAGAGAGCGCAGAGAGGCTCTTCACAATGGAAGGAAGACCTTCCGTTCAACAAGGATATCCAGAGCGCAGAGGGGCTTTTTACAATGGAAGACCCGGGTGCCGAGATGTGGTGGTTTTACAATCCGACCGTTGTAGCTGCACCGCGGGCTGCTGCCGAAGCGCATGCGAAGGAAAGTGCGAGAACGGGAGGATCGTGAACGGGGTTGCCGCTGAGCAATGAACCGTGAACGACAAGAACAGCTGCGATTCGAGGCGCGAGACCATGAGGGTCGCAAACCGAGATCCGCGATCGGCAAGCTGTGGGAAGAACGCGTACGTGTTGCCCCCAAAAGAACGCGACGAAACCGAGTTTGCGCTTCGCGAGGCCGTCGCTGCGTTTACGTTTCGAGCTTCGGGAAGCGCAACGACCACAGGGAATGCGAGGAGAGGTTAGCGGCTGCTCAGGGAGAGATAGATTGACCCCGTCTGCAAGCGAAACGTGGACCCAAGTTGAAACATGCTGAAAAAGAACGCGACGAAACCGAATTTGCGCTTCGCGAGGCCCGTCGCTGCGTTACGTTTTCGAGCTTCGGAGAAGCGAACAACCACAGGGAATTCGAGAAGAGGTTAGCGGCTGCTATCGGTTCACAAACGATGTGACCGGTCTTTCGAGCGCAGATCACCGAAAAACGTTGCGGGCCTCCGAAGACATCGCCGGCGTTCGATCGCAGTTCACCGAAGACATTGACCGCAAGTCACCCTTCGCAGTTCACCAAAGACGCGATGATCCCGCCAGAGACGATGCGCAGGACTGTCGTACGGCGAGTTGGGGACCACACAGACTTCGGTTCAAAGACATTTGGAGACACTGATGATACAATCTTTGAGACGGGGATGGGGACTCGGGACCACTCGTTTGGACTAATGGGACTTGGGGACTTGGGACGCTTGGATTTGGAGACACTGGCGATTTGGGGGTTTTTGTATAATAATTTTGAATAATACATCTATTCCAACATCGGTTCGTGCTTTTCGCGACTGGAGTGTGTTGTGGCGAGATGACTCGAGTGAGCGAGGTCGGAGGAGCTGGCCTGTCGCGGAGGGAAGACTAGTGTTCTTTCCGAGATACATGAATTGTATACCATTAACATTCTCCCTCACGCCCGACTTTCGCCAGTTGGCCGTACGGGCCTTGAGGGTCGGCCGATATGTCAGTAAATACTACGAACTTTCATCAATTTCCATCATATGTGACTACACACCATTCCCTCTGTTCTCGGGGCATGAAACCTGAGGGCATGGATTCTGTGGACATCGTCACTGCGTGGCTCGTCAACGCACCGCTCACATCCAAAACCCTCGAAGACCAACGCAATCCATTCAAGCAGAGGCCAATGCAATCCATTCAGCCCCTATGAAACGAAAAAGCCAAAACAAAAAGCTCTACAAACATGTACATGTTTTCCCCCCATCTCCCATTAACAGGGGGGGGGGGGGGGGCATCCATTACGTGGGGTTTGATTATATGGCAATGGGGGGTTGTTGTTGAATATGCGAAAATGTGTCGTATGCGGGTGTAATATATATCGAAAACAAAACGGTAGCCCGTGGGGGTTTTTGCTAAACCCCATTCACCTTGTGCACCGGCGTCCCCGCCCTCGACTCCTTGAACACCTCGATCCTCGCCCGCAACTCCGGGCTGAGCACATCCACCGCTTTCGGGACGGCTGTCCATTCGCGTTTCACTCGCTCGCGGACGGTGGTGAAGTCGTCCCATTTGGTGGGTAGGGGTCGGTTGTGGTCGTAGACGGTTTGGAGGAGGGAGGGGGTGGAGGAGAGAGGGAGGGGCGGGGGGGACGGGTAGACTATTGGGATCTGTGAGGGAAGAGGGGGTGTGAGTTGGGGAGTGGGGGATGGGGAGGCGGGGATGGGACGGGACTTACGCTTTGGGAGTTGCGGACGATGTGGAATTCGCCCGGGAGACTGAATTTGTCGGCGCCGGTTTTGGGCATTTTCATTACTTCCCTGGAACCACATCACAGTCAGTATGGGTGTGCGGGGGGCTCGGACAGCGGTCCAAAACGTAGCCGTTCGTAGAATTGAAGGCCGCGGCCGACCTTTCACCCTCTCCCGAAACTCACCTCTCACTTCCATCCTTATTAACAACCTTACTCAACTTGGTCGCAAAGCTCATCGTATCGCGATTCACCTTCTGCAGCAACCCGCCGCCCATCCCAAACCCGACCGTCTGCGCCGCAAACCCGGCGTCCAGCACCGCCGCGAGCATCTTGCCGAGAGAGTCGTAGGTGACCGCGTCGCCTTGGATGACGCTGGCGCCGCGGACCACTTTGTAGCCTTTGGCGTTCAGGTCGGAGCCAAAGACTTTGTCGATTGCTCTGGAAAACACAAAGAAAAGAAGAAACACAACGAAATCAGTTTCCGACGCAGGGGCGCATGTGTCCACCTTCTGCATGACTCCGGAAATTTACCTCAACCCCTGCAAAACAACCTCCACCGGATCCCCGCTATCCGGCCTCAACACCAAAAACCCCCCCTTCTTGCACTTCAGCTTCGCAATCGCGGGGAGAACAGTCTCCAGCGCCTCCACATAATCATAGGAATCCATCACGCACGCGCACACGCCCGAGCCGTACCGCTCCAGCAGCACCGACATCGCTTCGACTTCCGTGGGGTAGGAGGTCATGACGGAGTGCTCGGTGGCGGGGATGGAGGTTGCGACTGCGCGGCCGTTGTTGAGCTTGAATTGGGCGTAGAAGGCGGCGGACATTGTGTCGGTGCCTTCGAAGTTTAGCTGTGTGGGGTGGGTGTTAGGAAGAGGGAGATGAAGATGGGATGGGGTGGGGTGGGACGTACGAGATGCGCACATCCGCCGATGATGGATTGCTCGACAGAGGTGCAGCCGCGGAAGCCGAAATCGTGTAACCGGCTACAGCATCAACATCCACTTTTCATCAGTAAACGCCATAAAAGTAAGATATAGTCTCTGAAAAGCCACTCACGAATCAAGCGTCCAATATCCCTTCTCATCAACCGATTTCTCATATGCGGCTTCTATCAGGTCGCGCGAGCGGCGGGAAAGAGTGGCGACCGTTGACGGATACTGCATGACATCGTACCGTCAGTGCTGCTGATACTTCGAGATGCGACACAACCTCCGCGTACGTACCCAGATCATCGTCAACACAGTCTCCAGGTACGTCACTAGCCTAGCGTACTCATTCTCCGCCTGCCGAAGAAAAAGGTATTGTCTCATTAGCATCACCCCCATCACCCTCCCCGCGAATCAAGCACCCTCGTACGGTAATCTGATAAACCGGCAAATGGGGGAAGACGACGGTGCCTTCGGGCAACGCGTCGATGCGGACTGGGAAGCCTCCTATTTTGCGAGATACGGTAGAGGTCAAAGGTTTGAAGACATGGACAGGTGGTGATGGCGAGTTGTGACATTCGGGTGGGGAGATAAGTACATACCGTCGTTTTCGTCGACGAATTTGAGGAAGAGGTCTTTTGGGAAGGGGAATTCTGTGAATCCTATTTGGTAAGATGGGAAACGATGGTCATCAGTCCAATCGTCCACGCATGCACGCCCTAACGCAAATCCGGCCTGTGGCCAATCTCGCGTTCCATCCCCCCCTCCCCCCCCCCCCCCCCCCTCCCGATCCGCACCCCACACACACCTGCATTATGCGTTTTGAAGAACTGTTCCGCCATCTCGACATCCTCTCTCGTCCATTTGACCGCGACATAGTTCTCGATGATGTAACGCATGCCGTAGAAGACCATGCGGCTGTCGTTGGTGTCTTTGTTGAAACCTGCGCGGAATTCGCCGTATGCTACCATCTTTGGGCGGGGGATGTCGGATGAGTGGATGCAAATGTGAGAGAGTGGGTGAGACGCTCACGGGGTGTGGTTGTTCCGAAAGCTGCTCACGGAACGGCCCTTCCGCCAAAATTCCGCTGAGTCCTTGGCAGGAGTAGTTTTGCCTTTGTTGGCATAAAGAACGATGCAACCAATCGCACTCCTCAAGCAGCGGACGTCGCTTTCGCTGGCGCTGCCGCTACATAGGCGTTTCTCGCTTTCACACTTCACACTTGGAATGCCACAACTCGCCATTTCACACTTCACCACCTCCAAAAAAAGACCTTACCTTCTGAGCCTCCGGATAGAGGTGAAAGTGGGTAGTCTTGTATGAGTCCGTTAACAACGGAGGGGGTATTCCGAGGACCAGCATATCTGGGTTGAGTTACAGGTGTCCTTTGAAGCGTAAAGTCGAGTGTTCTAAAAGTGCGACGGCGAGGCGAGAGACCGAACGCGTCCGGAATTGGAGGATGTCAGGAGAAGGTTGCGGGACTGCCGCTGAGGTACCTGGACGGAGAGCGAGGCTGGGTTATAGTGGAGGGTGTGGTTTGAGAAGGTGTTGTCGTTGTTTCTGAGGAGGGTGAAACCGGTGCGAGTTGCGGAGGTTGGTTGGTGGTTCTTGAGACGGAATCGATAGTCCGATAGCGCGCCCGCAAGCCTCAGTGCGGAGTCCCATGGATTCCGTGGCATCTGCACGCGTTCCAGCTCCTGCCTTCGCCTTCTGTGAGTCCGACTCCTGAGGCTGCATCGAAAGAACTTTTGTTTACGATTCTGTCTTCTTTTCTGATGGTGATGATTGGGGCTCCGAACACGGACAGGAGGCCGCTAGGGGTGAGGGGACGATCTCCCCAGCCCGTGTCCCTTCCGCCGATTCCGTTGGGCCATCGATTCCTTCGGTCTGGCGCGTCGGGTTAGGGTTAGGCTCCAATGACTCGTCGCTTTGCTCGCTGGTAGTAATCTGGTTATTCGTGTCTACTCGAGTCTCAAGACTACTCCAGCTTGGTGAATTTGCCAGAGCATGGACAATCTTCGTATTTCGGTAAGAATCCGGAGTGCTTGGGGTTTTTGTGACAAGTCTGGCGTACTTGGAATCAGGCATCGTCCTGTGAAATCTTGTGAAGGCGTGAAAAGAAGCCTTCGAGGCCATCGCGATCATCCTTGAGGCGTGCTTAAGATGGAGGACATTTCTTTGCATATCGATAGGAATACAGTACATATGCATCAGTGCATGTGCGTAAACGGCCTTCTTGGGTTTTTGTGAGGCGAGAAAAGAGGGTTTCCGAAGTTGAAAGAGCAAAACGCTGTCACTCTGGCCATAAGTCATCCTGTCAAAACGGGCTGCTCGGTTGTTCTCCGCTTTTTGCACGCCGGGAAAACCCCACCGCCGAGACAGAAGCCGCAACAACTGACCCGTAGTCTTTCGGCTCATCTGTATAAGTATACTGCTACTACCAGGACTCTTCCGCCTTAAGCCCTTATTAGTGCTCGGGGATCTTACCCACTGAGTTTCGCAGTTACACACCTTATTGACCACTCCCAAAGGAGTCGTCGGCCGCGACAGAATGATGGGCCTCACCGCAAAAGGACCAAAGCCAACAGCACAGCGAACAGGCCAACCGCAAAGGAAGCGGCAGCCGATAGGGTCGAACAGATGCACCTGCCACTGGAGCTCATCACCAAGATCTTCCACTATGCCGAGCGAAAGAGCCGTCTTCAAATGCTTCTCGCCTGCAGAACTTGGCACAGCATGTTCGTCAAACCACTCTACTCTCGGATCTCCTTCCACCACCCCTCTCAATTCGACGTGCTTTTCGCTACGCTGTGCAAGCACTCTGAGCGTCTCCAGTGGATCAAGGAGTTCATATTGATTGCTGCAACCGCCACGGTGACGGAAGACTGGACTCAACCCATGTGTATGAAACTCGTATCAATACTCACCATCGCCCACCCTGAGTGCGTCGAACTCACCTTCAACGGCGTGACCACGGTCTACATCCCCGAAGTGTGCCACTATCCAAGTCGCTACATCTGTGGTTTCGAACGAGGCCGACTCTCTTTCTTCTGTCTGGACTCACAAGACCCCCTCAGTCCCGAGGTCCTTGCTCTTGCCGAAAACCTCCGCTGGATCTATGCGCCCGAGACGACAACCCTTGTCCATATGACAGCCATGTGGACCACGGTTTTGGAGGGTTCACTCAGCTGCAGACACTACATCTGGAACATTGTACATTGTACATTTGAAGCCTATCAGTGGGCACAGATACCTACCCTAACGCGCGTCTGCCTCCGAATGCGGCATAAACGTGTCACGATCCATATCACCGACCTCCCCGAATCCATCCTTACCCTCGAAGTCAGTTTCGGCCACTTCATGTTGAAGCTCCCAACATGGTATGTGTGGAACCCCGCACGTGTGATCCGATACGCGCCAGGTCGGAGGAGATACAGAACAGAAGCGAGGTGGACGGAGGAGTTGGCAGGCTACCATGGCGGCGGAACGTTGGAACTCATGGTCAGGGAGAACACGGGCGCGGAACATATGCAGGGCGTCGAAATATTCAAAAACGAGGCTGTCGCCAGTGGGAAATTTGATTCGGTCCGATGCACGCCGATAATGGAGGAGTGGGAGGCAACATTCGCAGATGTACAATCGTTGTAGAGGTATACTCACCGCTCTGCTTTCACCGTAGCCGATGGTTTCAGGGGATTATCAATGCGAACATCAACCCTTTGAATTGCAATCTGGAGTGCATGTCGCCGCCCCTTTGTCACGCACCCTAAATATATACTGCTCCCTGGATACCAAGCGAAGTCAACACCATACTTTCAGCAAGGATGGACGACGACCACGGCAAAATGTACGCAGAGTACAAAAAAGCTAGGCGGAACCAAGACTCGACCGGAATATGGAAAAAATCCTCCAAGTGCTCTTTTGTACCACTCTGGATGCATAAGTTGAGGGCGAAGGCAGTAAGGCAGAGGCGTGGGCGGATTTCAGGGTTCAGTCTGGGTATGATCAGACGGAGGCGCAGAGGGTTTTCGATAGTGTTGATAGGGTGCATGCCTATTCGTAGATGTATGGAGGGCCGTCCCAAAGGGCGTTTCATGTATGTACTGTATATACTGTACGTCGAGCAACGTCCGAGGGAGTCTGAAGCTTGCACTGCGATTGTGTAGTTGTTCACACTGATTGGAGGTTTTGAAAGCATGAACTATTTTCATCAACGACTTGTCGTCCGTTGTGCCTCTGCTCGAGGTCCCATGGCATACCGTTCTATATTGATACCCGTTGTTGCTTGTGCATATTCCCAAACTACAGAGGCGTAGACTGACCCATATGGTTACCCTGTGCGGCGTTGTCCATGTGTGCTCTGGAGGGGTTGAGGCCTTCTGAAGCCTGTGGTCGTAAGGTTTCCCACGCGCGCGGTGGCCAATCGAGTAAATCTGCGTCAAATTCTGCTGTTCGGCGCTGTCCAACGCAATCGAGACTTGCAAAGTCCTGGCACAAGCGCAAGGTTGCCCAACCCCGCTCACTCGAGTCAACCGCACACTCGAGCATTGGGGCAAGGTTCATTCCACCGGTTTGGACAAACGGTTGCGTCTCCTCTGCGGACAGGCAGCAACACTACTGCCCGAATTTGAGAGTTTTATTCTTCTTCTCACATTTCACCACACCGTAACGGAAACCGAAACCATGCACCTTAACATCGAGCTGCATCTAACCACCTCGCCTTCCTACACACCGTCCTCGACTTCCAACGGCCGCACGCTCACGACCTCGTCTCTGATTCTCACCAGTAAATTCCTGTTTGTCGTGAAAGACCCTGCGAATACGACTGTGAGGGATATCAAGAAGAATGTGTTGAATATTTGGAAGGCGGTTGAGGAGGGCGTGGGGAGGGTCGTTGAAGTGTAAGTAGCATTGTGAAGGTTGAGGCTGACCAGTGCAAGATGGGAGGGATTCCGTTTTTCTGTTCTTTTCCTATGCAAGAGCCGTGAAACCTGATACTGAGACTTCATATCCTTCTTATCGCACAACAGTTCCGACATTCACACTGTCAGGTTTCTCACCCACGCCGGCTTCCCCGTCGCCGACATCTACACGGTCAGCGACGGTCTCGAACCCGACAAAACCAGCCACGTCGTCGCCGTCGTGCAACCGCAGGATGTCGCAAAGGTCCTGCCGGGGTATGTTCACAAAGCCGTAGCTGTCGCTGCAGTGAATGGTACTGGGGCGACTCCGGCGGGGAAGAGGAAGGCGGAGGTGTTGGAGGAGGAGGTTGAGGCGGGAAACGGGTTGAGTAAGACAGCTAGAAAGAATAGAAGGAAACGGGGTAAGAGTGGCAGGGTCGACTTGAACGATGGGTTCGGAGGACCTTCCACGCCACTGCCGGCCTCAATGGTTCTAGTAAACCCGGTCACACCCGCGGTGTTAAAACCCACACCGGCAAAAAAGAGCCAAACGCCCGCGAAACCTCCCACGCCCGCAGTCAACACGACCACCACACCAATCGTCGCACCCACTGCTCTTCCAACCCTATCCCCCACTACCCTCCAAAGCCTGATCAGCGGCGGCCCCGTAGCGGCACCAGGGACTTCCAAATCAGCTAAACACAGAAAGTTAAAGAAGGCCGCTGCGGCAGCTGCAGTTCAACCCACCATCACCACCCCGTCGGCCGCACGACCAGGCAGCACACTCCCACCCGTCCCGGCCTCAATACTTTCGCAATTCATCAAACCCGCTGCTGTACCGGTGGAAAACGGACCTGTTGCTCCAGCTGGGGCTACTGGGACGAAGAAACGGAAGGCGGAGGAGGCTGTGGTTGTCGCAACGCCTGTGCCGGCGGGGAGTAGTACCAAGAAGAAAGGAAAGGCTGCCAAGGTTGCTGGGACGAAACCGCTTGTGGCTACGCCGAATGCGGCCGCTGATGTGATGGCTTTGAAGGCTGTTACGCCGGTTGTGGCGAAAGGGAAAGGGAAGAAGGCACACACACCCGCTCCAGCGTTGGTGGAATCTGCCCCGGCCCAACCCGTCGTCTTGCCGCCTGTGAAACTTGTGCCACCAGCGGAGTCGGTGGGAACAGTACCCGTAAAACCTAAAGGACGCACTCCCAAACCGGCGGCGACGAAAGAAGCCGTACCTACGCCCGCCGCCTCAGTCTCGGAGCCCATCACCATCACTACGCCGGTGGTATCGAAAACGCTGAAGAAGACAACGGTGAAAAAGACGCCTACACCAGCCCCAGCGCCATCAAAGCCTACCACGGCGGAACCAGTTGACTTGGCACCCGTCGAAACCGTGGCGCCTGAGAAGCCTGTGGAAACTGTACCTGCAAAGAAGCGTGCAAGGCCGGCTAAGGTAGTCCCGGCAGCAACAGTCACTGTACCGATTCCACAGACTACAGCGGCTGGACCTAGTGAAGACTTGGATGCTACTGCAGTGAACATAACCGCCACCATCGCTAAACCCGCAGCCGCGACAAAACCCATCAACAAGAAACCGGCACCTGCGCCTACTGTAACAGCTATCGACGTCATCCCTCCACCATCTGCAGTGGAAATTGCTACCGGAAAGAAGTTGGGCAGACCGCACAAGTCAGTGGAACCAGCACAACCTCAACTCCAACCGGAAACGCCGGTGCCGACGGACACCGTCCCGACGTCCCAGGAGGAGTTGATCGCCACGCCTGTGGCGGTGAAGCGGAAGGCTGTGAGGGGGAGGAAGAAGAAGGAGGTTGAGCCGGAGGTGGTTGTGCCTGAGCCGGAGGTTGGCTCAGAGGATGTGGAGGATGATACTGTAGAGCAGTCCACGCCCGCGCCCGCGGAAACGGTGGTCAAGAAGTCACGGGGAAGGAAGGCTGTGAAAGAAACGCCACAGCCTACATCTGAGCCACTGGAACCTGTTTCTGAGGATGTTGTGGAAGATGCGTCGCCGGCCGAGGAGGAGTCTAGCTTCATCACGCCCGCGCCGGTGAAGCCCGTACAGAAGAGGACCCGTGGAAAGAAGGGTGTGGACGAAACGCCACAGGCTACATCTGAGCAACCGGAAGTTGCATTGGAGGAGGGTTTGGAAGGGAGCACGGTTGAGGAGGCGGCTTCTTTAGTGGCGGAGCCTGTTGTGAAGAAGGCGCGGGGGAGGAAGCCGAAAGCTCCTCCGCTGCTTGAGCCGGAATCTGTTGCTGAGGATGTTGTGGAAGATGGTGCAGCGGAGGAGGAGGCTATCTCCATCAAGCCCGCGCCCGTAAAGCCTGTTCAGAAAAGAGCAACACGGGGAAAGAAGGCTGTACAGGAAACTCCACAGCCAACGTCTGAGCCGGAAATTGTCGCGGAGGAAGATATGGAAGAGGTCACGGCCGAGGAGGTTGTTCCTACCCCGGTGAAGCCTGTTGAGAAGAAGACACGAGGGAGGAAGCCGAAAGCGACTCCACAGCCTACGTCTGAGCTGGAGCCTGTTGCTGATGATGCTGTGGAGAAGAGCACCGCCGAGGATGTAATAACCGCCACTCCTGCCCCGGTGAAGCCTGCACAGAACAGAGCAGCCAGGGGAAAGAAGGCACTGAAAGAGACGCCACAACCAGAGCCGGAAATCGTTCCTGAGGATGTTGTGGAGGACACCGCTGAGGAGGTGGTTATTTCCGCGCCCGCGAAACCCGTCGAGAAGAAACCAACCCGCGGCAAAAAAGCCATAAACCAAGCTTCTCCAGCAGTCGAAAAACTCCCGCACCCCCACACCCCCGACTCCTCAGCATTAGGAGCCCTCATTTCGTCTCAACTAGCCTCCGCGAAACCCTCACCACCGGCAATCGAACAACAACCCCACCCACCAGCCACTCCCGAAGCGGTGGCAGCCTTGAAAGACCGACTCGTAAAAGCCACCTGGATGAAGACCCGATGGGTCGACACCCCCGCCATTAGACAGACCCCGCCGGCTGAACCTGTGACCGAAGCCAAACTGGACGCGTCGAAGCCGAATACGAGGAAACAGGCGGCGAAGAGAGCGTCAGTTGGTGAGACTACTACCGTCGCGGCCGAAAATGATATTTCACCCGCGACGACGAAGGCGGTGGAGGGAAGCCCTAGGAAGAAGAGAAGGACGGGACAGGCCTTGCCGAGCGACAGGGTGCATATTTCGCCTGAGATGGACATTGCGTCACCTGGTAGCGAGGCTGAAGATGAAGGTCACCAGGAAGCCGTTCCCGAGGTCTCGCAACCGAACGGTAGCGAGACGGAAGACGAGGGTGAGGCGGGCGATCGCGGTGTGAATGGTGATGTTGTGCCGATGGATATCGTGTCGTCAGCGGAGGCGCAACCGGACGCAGAGGGGAGTGAGACTGAAGATGAAGGTCACGATGTTACCTCACCAGCCGTCGCGGTGCAAACAGACGGCGGTGAAGGAAACGGTAGTGAGAGTGAAGATGAGGAACAGGAGGAAAGTCCCTCTATTTTCCTCCCTGTGACCCAAGAGCAGGACGATGGGACGGACGGGAGTGAGCCGGAAGATGAGGGTGATGAAGCAGAGGACGCCCAGGCAGCCATAACTCAACCGAAAGATGATGATGAATCGGACGCTAGTGAAACCGAAGACGAACAAACCCTCTCGCAGATCATCAAGCGGCGGAGGGCATCACAGCCCGAACGTGCGTCGACGCCGGAAAGTGCTATGGATGAAGATCCGGCTGCTTCCTCGCCTGCAATGTCGGACAGATCACCTAACAAGCAAGCAGGCGCAGCCCGCGGCCCAACCATAACAAGCCCCCTCTCCCCCGCCGCCACCGAATCCACCTCCGATGGCGCCAAACCCATGGACATCGACACTCTCATCCCCCTCAACCCCGCCCCGAAAACCCAACCACAACCGCTCAACATAAGCCTTCACAAACGCGCCCCGCCACTTAAACCCCGCACGAGCCTCCTGACCCGCCCGACCGCCAACCGCGTGCAATCCCTCTCGGAAATTGCCAACAGCCTCGAATCGTTCTCGCAGCCTGCGAAGCCGTATTCGCAGATGCAGCATAGTCCGGCTGCTACGTCGGACGATGAGGAGGATGAGGAGGATGATGAGGAGAATGGTGCGGAGAGTAGTGGATCGTCATCCGGGGATGATAGCAGTAGTAGTGAGGGGAGTGATGATGATGAGATGGATTGGGCGTTTGCGGGGAAGAAAGGGAAGGCGAGCAAGCAGAAGGTTAGGCTTGCGGGGAGGAAACAGAGGAGGAAGAAGAAGTCGATTTTTGAGGAGATGGCTATTGATGGTAGGTGTCACTACAATCTCGACATGGGGGAGGGTGGCATTGGGGAGACGGCACGATCGATTCTAGACCCTAACTATACTTTCTTTCTCCATCAACAGCCGAATCCAAACGAACCCATCCCAACCCTTCAGCCCAACTCGCCCGGCCACGCGCCGCTCCAGCCATGACACTCTCTCAACCCAGCACACACACTACCACGGCAATCACGAAACAGATCCACCGCTGGCCCGTGAACGTCGCGGGCGCCGGCAGGCCGATATGGACGGACGCGTTGCGACAGGCGGAGGTGTTGAGGAACCCGGGCCCGAGTAGTGAGGAGATTGCGAGGGAGTTGGATGGGGTTGAGAGTGATGAGTGAAGGGATGATGTGCTGAAGGCTCTCTGCGCCGCACGCTTGATGGATAGCACCTCCAGCACTGAGCTCACCGCATGACACATGAAACATTGGAGAGGAAATGGAAACTTCGGCGCACAGACCGGATATCCTCCGGCAGTGCACACGGTGGGCCGCTTTCCACCCAACATATTCACATACAGATATCCCTACGGTCAAGAATAGATAGATAGCAGATACAACAAGATTATATCCCACTTTTTGTCGTCGTCGCGTGGTCGTTTCTGTCTTGCCGTTTCGACGCAAGTGATATGTAGAACACACCTGTATTCCGACGCTTTATCCAGCATGGGCTTCGCTATGCAGTTGAACAGTGTTGCTGTGGTGCGGGAGGCGTCGGGGTAATTGGGTCAGGGGTGATGTGACGTTCTCAACAGGCGTCATCGGCATGTCCCGACGAAGAGGACGGAGGTGTGAAGTCCTGAAGAAGACGCGCCGGCAATCCCCTCTTTCTTTCACACTTTTCTTCCAATAGAGAGAATCGGGGTCCCCCTGTCCCCCTCACAACATCGACGGACACATCGCCGTTCTCCATAAACCTTCGGAGAGTCGAGGCGCTACCACCGCTGTTTAATCCTCACTTCATAGTACGAAATCACAGCTCCTATCCCGAGATCGGCCCACATCACGTTCCAAAAAAGATGGTCTCCCTATCCCTCCCCGCCCCGCTGGCCGCGCTCTGGTCCTTCCGCCCCATCTTCAACATCCTCGGCTACCTCCTCCTCCTCGGCACCTGTCTCCTCATCACCTTCTCCCGCAGCCTCGGCGCATTGCCGTACACGAAAGCCGCGTGGATCTACACACCGATCGCCATCACCGCGCTGTACATCACCTGGTCGGACATCTTCCGGTTCCTGCACGACGACTACGTTGATTTCACTGACCGCAGCGGGCCATATGCGTCCATCCCCGCTAATGGGAGGAATGATATCGAGGCGTACCTGCAAGTCAGCGATTGGTTTGATGCGGCGTACGCGGCGGTTGCGGAGGACCCGAGCCGGTGGTGGTTTAGCTCGCAGCTGTTGAATACTGCGAGTGTGATTGTGGCGCTGGTGTGGGCGGAGGGCGCGCATCACTGGGCGAAGAGTAGCGTGAGGAAGGGCGGGCCGGCGTTCTTTGCGGGGATGGCGAGCGCGATGGCGTATGTGTTGACGGGACTGTTGGGAGCTATGAGTGTGGCGTTTGCGCTGTTTTTGGTGCAGCGGAGGGTTGCTGAGAGTAAGTTCTGCCGTTTCGCGAGGGAGCTCTAGGTTCTTTTTTCCACACATTTGCGTTTATTCGGAAGTTTCGTATGTCTATCTATTTCGCGATTCGCTATTCGCTAACCGTTGATGTCTTCTCCAATCACAGAAAACCTCGCACTACGCTCATACCCCCGCGTCACGATCACCATCTTCATTCTATTAGCTGTCTTCGTCGCCGGAGTCACATACACCCCCTACGCCTTGACCAGCAACTACACCATCTTCTCCTGGACCCTCATCATAATTCACGGTGCCCTCCTGCTCCCCATCCTCGGTGGGGCAGGGCCTGGCCTCATCTACCATCCGCGAGCCCCTCGCGCCAAAAAGACCGGCATCACCACCTCCTCCACATCCCCAAAAGCCATGTCAGCCCTCTACCTGTTCCTCGCCATCTCCAACCTCGCCTCACACGCCGTCGCCTCACGCAACCTCGATTGGCACCGCGCGATTGGGATCGACCTCGCGGACGCCATCGCCTCGCACCCGTGCCAGAAAAGTATCACCGCCGATCTCGTGTTTTGTACCCTCACCGCGTCGTTCTTCATCGTTGCCGAGCTCGTTACGGCTGTGAGGAGGGGTGTTGTTAGGGCGTGGGTTGCTGTGATTGTTGGAACAGTTGTGCTGGCGGTGACGGTGTTTCCGTTGGGGGTATCGGTGACGTTGCCAGCCTTCTTGGCGTGGAGGGAGACGAAGCTGAGGCAGGGATTGTTGGAGCCCAGTGTTGTCGTCGTGGAGGAGGCGAGTCGTGTCAAGAAGAGAGCGTAGTTCTTGGTCTCAGTTGTTGATAGCTTTTGATTGTTTGTTCTATTTTCGTTCGGTTTATGTCTGCCTATAGGCGGATTTGGGTGAGCTGGCAGGCATTTCGTTGAGCTATTGGTGTTGTATTTGGCTGCGGCTTTTCAGCCACGCAGACCGGCGGTGTGGCCTGATTGATCAACGGCGTGTGTCTTCCCCGCGTAGGTAGACATCGCACCATCCCCTTCATTCTACATATAAATACGATTCTTCGCCTGAAAAGCACAGGATAAGCCCGTCCTGAATTGGCCGCAGTGGCGTGTTCAAATATCCAGGTCAGCATCCGGGTCATCCGAATCATAGTCATCATCGTCATAGTAGATCATCCCCGTCGAAGATGGCGGGGCTGCTGCCGACGAGTTTGATGTTTGGTGTGATGTTAATGGGCTGTCTAGCTGTTGGGCGTGCAGGTACGGAAGCACGACCTCGGACCGTGCTGAGCGCTGCTCGTCGGTGAGGCGGAGGTTGAAGGAAAGGTTGGCGGTTGGGTCCGGCTGATTTGATGTGTATTTCAATGTGTCAGTGTGCAACGGGATGTTCAAAGCACCGCCCAAAGCAAAACCTTGGCATACCTCATCCGCCTGTTTCGCCGCCGCCTGGTCCAAGCGCGCCGGCGCCGTCGTCGCACTCCATCCACCCAACTCCTCAATCGTCATCACCTTCCACCTCGCATGATCCCCCCTCACCGTCCGTCCAGCAGGACCATCCCGACCATCCACCCCAACAAACCTTACCCCCACAACCTCCCTCAATATCTTCCCACTCTTCTTCTTATGCAGCACCTCGCACAGCACGCCGGCGTGGGAGTGGGCGTCGACAGGTTTGAACACGTCGGGTTCGGGGCCGGGCGTGTCGGCGAAGGTCACGCCGAAGTCTTTGCCAGGGCGGATGGTGAGGAAGGTTGTGCTGACTTGGGAGAGGAGGGTTGTGAGGGTTGGGGAGGTGGGAGAGGTGGAGGAGGAGAGGGCGGCGTCGCTGTGGAAGGGGAAGATGAAGGTGTGGGTTTCTGTTGGGGGTCAATTCGAAATGTAACGTGGATTAGTCGAGCGGACATCTCAAGGCAACACACATTCTACAGACGCTGTGCACGAACCATTCGCCATTGCGGCAATCCGCTTCATGAATCTTGCAAAGGCGCTCAAGGTTTGATGCGAAAGAATCTCAGTGACTCCTTCAAAGACTACCGTTGTCTTGACATCTGTCAGATGGGACACGAAGACGGACATTCCATACATCAGCTTTCGTTCTACGGCAAATCTCTGCCACCAATGACGGAAAAAATCCACTCACCAGCGCGCAGTTGCTCATGCAGCACATCACCCAGCTTCTCAAAGCTCGTCGTGATCGCATCCTGTGCCGGCACCTGTGTCCCCCATAACCAGCTCGAACCGACGTCGATGTACGTCGCCGACGGGAACGCTTTCCTATTAAATATGTATTCTGTCAAGGACGCATTCCCTCCGTTATTAATGAAGAGGCTAATTTACTCACTCGACGTCCTGGCCCAGTATCTTCTCTCTCACGATCTTTGGAGGATGTTCCACGCAGCAAACAACGAGTTCTTGCCTACGCGAAGCAGAAACCCATCACCGAGTGAGAAAGCCCGCACCAACAGGATGCTCCTCCGAATACCGGAGTAAGCGAGTACGTTCCCAGACTCAGCTTCCTCCCTTTACTGACCTCGCTGCTCTCCCGGCCGTCGAGGATTTCGTCAATACCCATTCACGCAGGAGTGGATATGCGGACTGCTGAACCGAGTCTTCGATGACGAGGAGGGGCGAGACCTCCTTGTTGTTGAGAAGCTTAGCGAGCGTTGAGGAGGCCATTGCGGAGCTTAAGTGTGGCAGTGTTCCCTGTGAATCCCCGTCTTGCGGACCTCTGCGAGCCTGCGAACGCCTGGGATGTTTCGCAATCCAAGGACTTCCCAGGACGACTTCGGCGCGGTGCGATCCCTTTTGGACTTCCCATCTGCTTCCCATTTCGTTCCTCGTTCCCAGGACACACCCCCCGACGACAACGATGGCCCACAAGAGTCCCATAACCACCCACGTTCTGGACACAACCCACGGCGTAGCCGCAAGAGGCGTCAAAGTGCGTCTGGAACAGCTCTCCCAAACCGCATCATCCTCCAGTCAGTCGTGGGAAGTCCTCGCAGACGGGTAGGTTCTGGAAGACACCCTCTCACTCTCCAGGAACAGCGACCTCACATACATCTTCATAGGGAAACGAACGAAGATGGTCGATGCACAACCCTCCTACCCGGGACGGCTGCGGACGGGCCACACCAGCTGCGCCCGGGAGTCTACCGCCTCGAGTTTCACGTGAAGGAGTACTTTGAGAAGCTTGAGAGGTCCAGCTTCTTCCCCTTTGTTCATGTATGTTGTCGTCGTCCGTATGCGCATGTGTGGGAACGAGGGCCGATCGTTGATGTATCGGTTGTCTCAATTACCCCCTTCAGGTCGTATTCGAAGTCCCGGAAGATCCCAACCCGCACTACCACATCCCCTTACTGCTGTCGCCGTACAGCTACTCGACGTATAGGGGTACATGAGCGATTAGTGGGTGCTTGGCGAGCATAGTGAAGATGTCCGGGGGTGACGGGATGTGGATCGAATTCGCTTCTTGTCGTGAGGTCGATGTGCTTTGAAAGCTTGCCGGCGTATGATGAGTGGAGTATGGCTGCCGAGAGGCGCGTAGGAGAGATCATTGTGAGATGAACCAACGGCGATCAGTATGCCCGCCGGAGGGTATGTAGAGATGTATTTGGTATGTAGCAGGGGAAGATACATGGAGAGATTATGCAGAACGATATCATCGTCCGAATGTTAGTCCAACGCTTCAACGTAGGTAATGAATAATGGCGGCATCAACGGCCTGGGACTCCATTGATGCGTGCTTTCCTGCGATTGCGTACGTGCGATATGGCGTGCGGCATTGCCTGCTGAAGGACGACTAGTACTCGCTAGGGGGAGGGAAGATCAGGGATTGCACAAGCGGGATGATCTTGATCCCGGATACATTGTCGAATGCGAGCTGGATGTGATGTCAGAAGCAAAGTATGAAGGATATGAGAACCAAGTCCTACATATCACCCGCATATCTCCAAAATCCTCAAAAAAACACCTACCTCAACATCCCTCGCACCCCTCGCCCCCATCAAAACGCCCCTCCTCTCCCAAAACACCGCCACAGCCGCAACCGCAAACAACTCCAGCCCCTCCCCCTTCCCTCTCTCATATCCCAACACCCGGTCCCACAAATTCAGAACCTGTTCCACGTCTAGTACGCCGACGAACGCAAACATGATCCACCGGAACGCATAGGATGTGGGCGGAATGCGGAGGGTGTGCGAGAGGTGGTGGAAGAGGATGGGGAGACATTGTTTGAGGAGGGACTCGAAGAGGGTGAGGAGGGTGGGTAGGGTGGGTGTGCCCATGGGCGTGGGCGTGGGCTTGATTGTTTGGAGGTGGCGGAAAACGCTGAAGGAGCGGATGGAATGGGGCGTGTCAGCTGTTTGCCCAGGATTTCAAGCGGTCAAGGGAGCAGAGGCACGTTACCGGACATAAAGCTCCCTGAAAGTCATATACGCACTATCCCCATCCGCATGCAAAAAGCACAGCGGCATCGCATAGCACGAGATGCCCCAGAATGGCAGCACGCCGTTGGGCGGGGTGTACGGGGTTGTCGTCAATGCCAACGTTCCACATCCATCCTCCCCATCCTCTGTCTCACCGCCTCCATCTCGATTATGGGATATCTGCTCCGCCACCCAGGCATCCCTGCCCCAACGGAGCATGATATCCCTCAAGACGTCCTCGAAAACAAAATAGGTGTCGTCGTTTCGGCATTGCCGGGCGTCGATGCGGATGAGACGGTCGATGATGAGGTCTTCGTCGGCGAGGGAGGTGAGGAGGGTGCGGCAGTGGTTTTTGGTCTAGTGGGATGCGTGAGTGAGGTGGGGATGTCAGCATGTCCCAATAACCTCTTCGCCGGTGGGTATCCTCCCTATCCCCTGCCATCGCCCGAACACATACATATCCCTCAAAATCATCCACCAGCTCACTCTGCACCAACAAATTCCACATCCGCGGGCGTAGACAATGCGGAATCCCTTGTTTGGCGAACTCCCTTGCGCGGTCCAGGTTGGCTTCCTGCAGGACTGTTTCGCCGGGGGTGATGCGCGATCTGATGAATGCATCTGCATCGCAATCAATAAACGCCCCAAAACTCTATTCAGCCTTGTGGATACTCACCTGCATCCCGATCATCCACCCCATCCGGGCCCGTCCGCTCCAACAACGGATCCAGCTCCGGGAAGCGGTACCGCAGCTCCTCCAGCATTACCGGCCGCGGGAGGAGATTGAACGGTAGGTCGGTCCAGAAGGTTCTGAAGCCTGTGTTTCTACATCACCTGCACCAATAAGTTTCATCCCTCCCCAAACCAAGATCAATGTCGTCGGTCGGAAATACCTACACAACCTCATCGTCCTCATCCTCATCCCCATGGACTTTGACCCCCATCAAAGCTTTGAACACATCCTGATCATCAAGCAGACAAACACGGTCTGGATCACGCACACCACGGGACGGCAGCCCGTTGGAGGTACTAGTCGGGACCTCGTCCGGGTCGTGGCTGAGTTCGGATTTGAGGTAGATTGCTGCGTCGTGTTTGGATCTCTGTGGAATTTGGAAACATGACACACCACACAGTCGAATGAGTCTGGTCACGGCATGGACATACCCGTCGAGCAAGCGGAACGCCCCAATCGAGCCCGATCCTCCTCAACTGTCGTGCAACTTTCGCGTCAAGGCTTGTCTGGGCAGCTTTGAACGCTTCAACCATCTTCTCATCCATTCGGGACTGTCGGGGTCGGGAACTTTGTCTTCGCCGACCCGTGTGATTTGCTTCGGCACCATATTCGTGATGACGGTCTGCTGGTTGTGGCTGTTGGGGAGCAGCAGCGGAGGCATATTTGAGCTGCACGTGGTTTTGGATGAGTTGACCGACACCACCTGGCTTGTTGAAGATGGATTCGGCGAGCGATTGGGTGGTGGGTGGGTCTGGGTTCGCGGAGCTGGCGGCTTTTCTTTCGTATAGCTCGGTCTATGTGCCGTGAGATGGTACGAGAATCATAATTGTCAAAAACGGTTCGATGACAAGATACAGCTTCTGAGCCGGAAGCTAAGATTTCGCAAGCCAGTCCCCTCATTCTTCCGGACTGCTTTCCGCCGCCATCTAAGAGCCCTTATCTAATTCTATTGCATATGGCGCTTAATGCATGGGAGCGAGGGGCCGTTCCCATTGCTTGAGAGAGAAACTCCATACAGACCAGAAGCCGTTTCTTGAACGCCCAGTAGGTGGGACATGCCCGCAGGTTTTGCTCTATGTGTTGGCCTAAGGCTACCACGGTCATATTGATAATATATCAGAAATAAAGCAGTGGCACTTTGGGGTAGCAGAATGTGAGAATGGAAGGTGTAGGGAAACCACTGGCCAATGGAACGCCTAAGGAGAGGACCGAATGACAGCGATTGACAGCAGACTGACGGGAAGCAGAACGAACGCGTGAGGCTTCATATCTGGCCGGGATTCCGACCAAGATCGCCATGGATCCACTCCAGCCAGCAAAATATCAGTGGCTTCAAGGGAATATCGATACGATGCATCCTTCCCTGCTGTTCATCTGCTGATACATCTGCAGTCCATGCATGCATGTATATGAAACATACGCACTGTACTGTATGTTTGGGAGAGAGCAAGGCCGCGAGAGTACGCGTGGTCTTTGAAGTGAATTTGAAGTTCGAACGCGACGTGCACGCGTAGACCCAGAAAGCCCCGTTTCGCAGTCATAGCAAGGGAGAAGAGATCTGACTTCATACGCAGGCGTTTTCCAACGAAGCCAATCTTACCAGGAAGCACAGTATGTCTCGCCAGCGCGACCGCTCCCGGCTGCGGTACCGCTCTGAATCTCGCTCGCTGCTTCGCACGGCGTCCACGGCTTCGTTTGGCGATGTATGTGTTTGTGTTTGATTTGTGAAGTCAAAGACCCGGTTCGTGGTTTTAGGATATGTGTTAGCAAGGTAGTAGGACATGGTGGTGCACTGCTCATCCAAAATTGCCGTATCCATTCTCCTCAATCAAACCAGGACCTGGAAAACCGCACACCCCGTGCTGCATCCATCGACCGAGCCGGCACCCACAGATCCATCACCAACATCCACAGCCACAACCTTTCGCACGCCCACCCACATAACGCACAGCCAGCCCAGCAGAAGCGCAAACGGGCCAAACCGAAGCAGAGAGATGAGTTTCATGAGATTTATGGGAGCGATGCGGACCGTGATGAGGAGGGCCGGTGGGCTGAGAGTGGTGAGTTTCTGTGGCGCTCTCATCGTCATTTTTGGAGAACATGGGCGTCTCCGGATCGAAACACCGGGCCATGATGTGGGGCAGGCGAAGAAGGATGCTCTAATCATTCGTTCATTCACAGCATTTAAGAAACTGAAAGAAAAGGCAGAAGTGGAGACCATCACGACGTATGTGCTCCGAAAGGGGAAAGAGCCAGCAGTCCTACCAGGTTTGGTAAGTATGCACATCTCGTTGGGACCGGGAGATGTCAGGTTCATCTTACTTACGCCGTTGTGCAGATCGACCGACTGCTATTTCATCCCGACTATGTATCGCCCTCTGCAGGGGTTTCACCCGGGGCACAAGCGGGAGCGAGGAATCGGGGTCAACGGGTAGGTTTGGAGCTTGACCGGCAACGGAACTGGTGGGAGGTTTGGCTGTCATGATTGACGCAAATCCACTCATGGATGACGTAGACCCCAGCATTCCTTGCAGACGCCGGGCTGTATGTCCCGGACCCGCCACCAGTATCGTTGCGGAATATGCAGCGGATGGAGAAGCGAATCCTGTGCTGTGAGCCGGATAGGTAGGTGCAGGGCTCCCCACCGCCGCCGTCCCCACCCTCCGGCGTCGATTAACAGCGACAAGATCTCTAATGAACTAAATGCTTTGCAGCGCCGCACAATGGTTCACACCCACCCAGACCCTTGCCATCTCCCCCATTCCTCTCAGCACCGTCCCTCGCCGGCCCTTCCGCGACCCCATCCCCATCCTCAACCAATGGTCCCAAGGCATTAAAACCCACCCCGTCGACATCGAAACCCCCTCCTCCTCCTCGGACATCGACACCCCGGATCTCCTAATCCTCCGCACCCCCCTTACCAAGCCCTCCACCTACACGCCGATAACGCACACCCCAAGCGGCACCTACCTCCTCGTCCTTGATTTATGCGCGATCGAGTTCCGCGATCACCCGCTTATGACGGAGGAGATGGCGCTCGCGAGGAGTGTTGAGAATGGGGTTAGGGAGCTGAACGGAAGGCGGAAGAGGGGGGTGGTGGAGACGTTGAGTAGGCAGTTAGGCGCGGCGAGGGAGGCGTGGAGGGAGTGGGTTGTTGCGCATCCCGAGTATGACAACACTGCCGCGGCTGATGGCAATGAGAACCACCCACGCTCAAAAGGGCGGAAACAGATGTTGAAGGTGCAGAGGGACCTGCATGCGCGGCGGGTATTGTTGGAGAAAGTGCGCGCGGTCAGACTGTTGAGAGATGCCGAGACGCAGACGGAGCGGGAGGTGGAGTTTCGAGTTTTGAGGGAGTGGCAGCGGTTGGGGGAGGTAAGGGCGAAACAGGGATTTGTAGGGTCGGCGGTGATGGTGGGGGTGAAAGCAGTGGAGGGGGATGCTGTGCAGGTGGGTGAAATCGTTGTCTTGGCTTCTGTATTCTTGGCGACACCCCATTGATGTATTGGTTTCCGTGATCTGGAAAAGGACATAGCCCGCCTCCGCACAGAACTCACCAATGACGTCGAAGAGTTCATCGACCTGCTCAACCTCGAGGCGCACATCCTTTCGCAAAAGGCAGCAACGGCGAGCATAACCGACGCTACATCTCCATTAAAACGCCGCGGCTCCACACACGAGCACGTCAAGGACATCACTGATGACGCAGCTGCCGCGGCACGGAAAGCCATTCCTTCCAAAATCCGGCGGTACGAAGCAGAAGCTACGAAAGTATGTCCACAGGGTCGGATTTTCTGTTGCTTCATTGGATGGTTGAGCGAATCTGATGAGACTGATACGCGGTAGATATAGAGGTTAGAAAGCAGTCACCGCCCTCCCGGCGCCCCGATATTTCGGTTCAAGCTTTATCGCACGGCGAGTATAACGCCGTTGGCTGAGTGTCCGCTGGTTAGTTCTCGTTTCTCTTTCCGTCCCGTTGGGAAATGTCTGACACTTCTGATTTCGTATAGTACGAGCAAACCCGCCGCACAGCCGCCCCACCGCAGCTGTACCTCCGCCTGCTGTATAACAAAAAGATGATAACGCAGACGGCACCGCAGCCGCTTGACTCGCTTTCGGGGCAGTTTCATTTTGGTGGGAGTGCGCAAAGTAAAGCGGTGGCTGGGACGCAGGCCGCGGAAAAGATGGTGGAGACTCAGGTGCATCGATTGTGCTTGAGAGTATCGGAGATGCCGGAGACAATTGAGGCTGAAATTTTGGAGAAGGTAACCACATCCCTGCAATCACGAAAGTATACGGGCGGCTAAATCCTAATCGCACATCCCATCAGACAAATTTCGGCGAAATCCTCTGCGCCATCGTCCCCATCCCCATCCCCCTCTCCACCGAAACCACCCAAGCCCTGGACCGCACCCCCCACTCCCTCGACTTTTCCGGGCACTTCAGCAGCGACGAGCGCTGGACCTCCGGCGTGCTCAAGCTCGGGTGCGCATGGGGTGCCGACTACCGGGGGCACGTCCAGGGGCCCGGTGGCTACCTCACTTCAACACGGTCCATCACCTCCGACTGGTCCACCTTCAGCATCGGGCGATTGATGCACCCGACTGCCGGGTTGGATCTGTGGAAATTGTTGGAGTGGACGCAGGGCTTGGTGGTTGATCCGAATAATCCGGCGAATTTTGAGGTGTTTCGATTGCAGAGGTTGTTGGGGGCTGCGGCGGCGGCGGGCAGTGGGGCGACGGGCGATGTGTTGGGGGGGTATGCGGCGAGGAAGTATTGTCGGTTGGCGATTCCGGGGTGGATGAGGATGGCGGCGTTTAGTGTTGCTGTGAGTATTGTCTATCCGTCACCGGGGAAGTCGAGAGGCATATCCCTCCCCTAGGGAGAAAAGAAACGTTACTCACAGGCGAACGCATCTTCCCTCCAGAGAGACGAAGACTTCACCACCAAACGCCTAACCCTCCTCCAAAAACGCGCCCTCATCCGCCCCGAAAGCGACGAGTCTTCTCAATCCCTCATCGCCATCCCCCTGTTCGACCACGAAATCACCGATACGCTCCTGGACGAGTTTTCCCCCAAAGATGATCCGCTCCGACTCTCCACATCCACACCGACACCCGCACCAACCACCCTCTCCCACCGCTCCTCCGCCATGTCCCTCCTCAGCCCCGCCGCCGACCCACCTCCACTCACCAGCGTCGAACAACCTTTCCTGCGGCGCTTACGGCGCCACCACCTTCTACGTAGCAGCTACAAGCCGCGCGCAAAAGGGCATGACGACTATATACGGGAGGTGAAGATGCCCCCGCGGCCGCAGACGACGTTCTTCATGATGGACTGGTTGCGGCCGCATAGACCGTTGAGGCCGGCAAGGGATGCGGTGAAGAGGGAGAGGGTTGAGGCGGTGCCGGAGGGGGGTTGTCGGATCTTGGTGCATGTCTTGAGGGGGGCGGGTTTGCCGGTGAGGAAGAGTGTGGGGAGGAGGGATGGGAACGGGGGTGGTGAGGAGGGTGCTATGGTATGTATGGTGATTGTGATATATACCCGAATCAACGTACTACAGCAAGACAAAGCCCCTCTGATAGATCCATCATCTCGCATCACACAGGTTGTCCGCCCATACGTGCGAATCGGATTTCAAGACAGCCAGGCACGCACGTCGACGGAGGAAGGCCCCAACCCGCAATGGAACGACACGCTCACCGTGGACGTGACATTCGGGTCGGGCGGGTTGAGAGGGGCGTCTGCTCTGGACGTTGAAGCAGAGGACTTACGCATCGATGTGTTTGATGAGGTTGTTGTTGATATGACCGAGGTGGGATATCATCTTTCTCCCTTTCCTCCTTTGATGCTTATCTCCGCTTGAGCTCAGCCCCATGTTCGGCTGCGTGCTGTCTAAATCTCTCCAACGCAACAATGTAGGCAGAGCAAAGCGCAAACCTTACCTACGAACGCAAAGGCCGCGCCTGGCTCGGCAGCCTCCGCATTCCCTTCGCCACCCTCCGCTCCCAAACCCGCATAGCCGGCGAATTCCCCCTCCACGTCTCCCCCGCCCTCATCGCCTACGAGTACCCCACCACAACCACCTCCAGAACCCCATCCAATCCCATCTCTTTCCTCCATCTCTTCATAACCCTCGACCCCCTCCTCGCCCCGCTCCCACAAGCCCCGCTCGACTTCCAGTCCTTGGAAGACCCCGCGACCCTCCGCCGCACATCAAGTTTCATGCGCAGCTTACCCCGGCACGCACGACCACGGATGGCTTCTACGCCATTGAGTGTGAATACAGTCTCCGGGCACACGGCGCTCATCACCCGCTTCATCCGCCCACAGAAACCGCCCGCGGGCTTCGAAGCGGTAACCCCCGGCGCACTACTACGGTTCGTGTCGCTGATCCCGCGGGTTGACGCGACGCTGATGTACGCGCACCCGATGTGGGCGACCTCGGACCAGATGTTGTCGGTGGGGGCTGGTGGGCCGGCGGAGCATGCGGTTCTGTTGTGTAACTATTTTGGGTGGTGTTTTGGGGAGGTGGTGGCGTTTCTTGTTTTGGGGAGGGATGTGGTTGGGAATAGCGCGGCATGGGTTTTGACGAGAGGTGGGGGTGCGGGGGCGGAACGGGTTGTGTTGTGGGATCCGGTGGAGGGGATGACGTGGAAGGTGGATGATACGAGGTGTGTGTTGAAGGAGATAGCTTTGGTGTTTGACCGGACGAATGTAAGGTTTATGAGCGCAGCGCCTTCTCTTCACCCACAGCTGTCTAACTTCTTGGTAATTCAGGTCTGGGCGAACGTGCAAACGTACTCCGACCCACCCCGCATGCGCTTCGACCTCATGATATCAGCCGACTGGCGCCCGCTCTTCGCCGCAGGGACAAGCGACGTCGGTTTCACCACCTTTCAGGTAATACAACCCACAAACGCCTCATAATATTGCGAGAGTTTGTAGTAGTTTGCAAATCTCAGGTCTGTTGAAATCTCACATACGCTCTGGGCCCTTCTTCATACAGTCGGAAGCCCCATTATACAAGGCAATCGACACCAACCGCGCCTCAGAGATCCAGCTCCGAATCGAGCGAAGTCTGATCGACGGGATAGAGAACTGGCGCGGCACCACCGTTACGCGGTGGAACAGGTGCGTCTTTTCTTCCAGTGCTCACAACCCCCACACCATCAGAGACAAATCCCCTCCTAAACTAACTCGAATCTTCCACACAGACTCGCCTCCCGCACCCTCGCCACCGCCCTCCCCCTCCTCGAACACCACCTCCTCTCCCTCCCCCTCTCCCCGACCCTCCCCTCCTCCACCACTATACCACCCTCCCCGCTCGCTACCCTCCCCGACCTAACCCGCCTCCTCAACATCTACCGCCTCCGGGGCTCCCCTCTCTGGTTCCGGTACACCGACACCGCGACGATTGTGGACTTCATCCGGGGGATGGAAGTGCATGTGTGTGAAGATGATGGGGCGGAGTTTGCGTGTGCTGTGTGGTGTGGGGCGTATGAGGCGGGGGTTGTGGGAGTTTGGGTTTGGGTGGGGTGTTTGTTCAGGGGACGGTGATGGGATGAAGGACATTTTTGGGTGGATGTAGAGGACGCCTGGAAGGCTGTTACGTTGAAAGATTGTGAGATCCTTGAGCGCTCGTTGTTTGTACATAATTGTCAAAAGGAGGAGACGACCATGGCTCTGTTGCCGAAGAATCTCGAGCTCGAGGTGGGTTTTTGGAGGAAAGCGCGAAAACGCGTCAATGAAAAGTGATGACAGCGCAAACCGACAGCGCGTTGGATTGCGCAGCACGCGTTTCCTCCGCCAATCCGCTGTCATTCTCGCGTTTTCATCTCCTTCTTCCACCTCTGCCAGCCCCTCTGCGGAACATCGTTTTTCCGTTAAGTTATTTCCAAATCCTATTCCTCCTAACACATACACTCGTCCCCACCACACCACTAAACAAAAGCATCCTCAAAGAAAAAAACAAAGAAAAGAAATCAAGGAAGAAAAAACCTCAAACGCCGGAACAAGAAGGAAAGAAGGCCGGAAGGAAAAGTCAAGAACGACCCAAAAGACAGCCACACACGTTCACACACTCAGGTTATACTAATCGAGGGGATGGAGGAGGGATAACCGGGGGGGAGTAGGTACGCGTGGAAGGAAAGGTTTGTATCGCCGAGGAGTTTTGCAGGTCGGCGGCAGAGCGTGTGAAACCGAAACATTCAGACAAGCGGGGAAGAACGTACAGGGGAGGAAAATGACCGAGAAAAGATGTCGGCGGCCGAAAGTGGTTTGTCGAAACCGAGCCGGTCGTTCCTAGTTCGCGCCACGCATATTTTCCTATCGTGTACTCATATCCCTATCACGTCCATGTTTGCGTGGTTTCATCGTTCGAACCCTCACCGACTCGAAGGCGGTCTGCTCGCCGGCGCCGCAAAGATATTCAGCGGCGAAACAGACGGCCTAACCGGTGACGGTTTCTTCATCGCGTTCGATAGTCCCGCAGGCGACAGCTTCCCAGTAGCGGCCGTGGTAGCGGTGCGGCCGGCATGGTGCAGCGGGGTGAGATAAATAGAGTTGAGACGGGCGGGTGATTTTCCTGCTGCTGATGTTGATGTAGGACCTGTTCGTGCTGTGGGGGCCGGTGAGCGGGTATAGAGGAAGCGAGGGCTGAGGCTGAGGGTTGCGTCGGTGCGGAAGGTGGGTGGGAGAGGGCTGGATTGGTCGCTGTGCTGGCTGTCGTTTAGGTTTGGATGGTTGAAAGTTGCGGGTGAGGCGGAGGAAATGTCGCTGGTCAGTGAAGGCGGATCGTCAAACTCGAGGTGGGTCCATTCGTCATAGGATGAGTCTATATTGAAATGGACCAGATAAGGATGAGCTTAGAGTCGCGGAGCCGAGCAAGACCGACGGGTGAGAAAGCGCACCTGCATCGTTGAAAGTCTTAGCAACCTTCGCTGGTCGTGCGTATTGCCCCCGACGTGGGGATTTCAACGAATCCGCCAGATCCACTTTAATCCCAGGGTTAGACGTCCCCCTACTCTCACAGCGCTTCCCTTGCTTCTTGCAACACTCACAAGCGGCGGGCGGAGGAGTAGCTGCAACTGTCTTGCCACGCCCGCTTTCCGCCGACGACGCGCGTTTAGGCGCCGGTGTTCCAAAAATGGGCGCCGGTCTGCTGTTCTCCTTCTCGACCTCACCCGCACCCTCGTCTCCGCCGGCAAGACTCCTTCCGAGCGCCGTGCCCATTTCGCCAGCCTTCCGCTTCCGTGGCTTGACTTCTGCAGCCAACAAGGCGATTCCAGAAGAGTCCGACAGGCCGCCGAGACTGAGGACCGAGACTCTTCGCTGGCCATGCCGCCCCGCCGGGGTAAACGGAATGTCCAATGCAAACGAGTCAAAGTCTCCGCTGGTATCCATCCCGAAATCGTCTGCGGAAGCAGGCAACCCACCGAACGGTGGGTCAAAGACGATAGGTGACGAGGACAAGCAGTGTTCCTGGCTGGCGAGTTCCGACGACGGGCAGGTAAGATTTTTGTAGAAATCGTCGTCGTCGGAGATCGTGCGGGTGTAGAGGGAGGGCGTGGCGATGATGGACGTCGCTTCAGAGTCAAAGGACAGGTCTTTGTGCAGACCGATCCGCAGAGCTTCGTCAGAGTGTGTCGAGCCTCCAAACACATTCACGAAGCGCATCGGTGTTTCGCAGACAGGCAACGCCGATGTCGTCGCTGCGGGTTGAGGCGTCATGCGGCCCGCTGCCATTGCGGCGAGAAGGTATGGTTGCCCTGGACTCTGCATTCCAGTCCGTCGCTTATCAGAATCTTTCTGATGTTGCTTGGTGGCTGAAGACACCTCGCTTCCGTATCCAGAGATTGGCGAGAGGAGGCTTGAGAAGGCCATGGCGGGTAAGTAGGAAGCCGATGATGGTTTCCTTTTCAGTGGGGTTGCAAAGCCGAAATTATCGGACGGTACTTGTAGCTCCGAGGGTATATCAGCATCGGTGTATGTCGCGCTGGATACGACGCCCTCATGTGAGAACATCTCCATTAAATAAGGTGCAAAGTTCAATTTTGCTATGTTGACATAGGGGTTGGGCCGATGAGCGCTGGGATTTTGTGAGAATTCCTGCAATCGTTGAATCTGCGCGACGAAGGATGGGGATAGGTTAGCCGCTGCATCAGAGACTGTGTGCGTGCTGGGGCTGTGTTCTCGGAATTCCAACTTCCCAGCGAGCGACTGACTGACAGGATGACTCGTCTGAGTCGCCGCGGTGTCAATCGACGCGTCAAGGGGTCAACAAGTCCGTAAGTCCGCAGGCACGCGTCGCGCAAAACAATTTGAACCACTTCGAAGAAAAGACACCCTCGCATCCCGTCATTCCGCAAACACCCCCCCTAGGCCCCGAAGATCTCTAGGCATCTTCGTCGGTTCAACGGACTTCCCCAACAAATATGAAAAGCTCATGGGAAGCCATCCCGCAGCATGATGCTACCGGTACCGAGACCCGTGTTGAAGTTTTCTGACTGCGGCCTCAGCTGAGTTGTCGGTGCCTCTCCGGAAATGCTCAGCAGCATTCCAACCCACAGAATTCCAGATGCCGAACAGCACAGCCCAAAAATGGCGGAACAAAAGCACATGGGAGCATTCCTCTCCGATGCATGCTTGCAAACGGGCCACGGGAGGCGGGGAGAACGGAGGGATAGGGGCACGGAAGGGGGGGGGGAACGTGCAACTTACCAGCGACATATCGACCTCTGAGCAGTCGACCTCCGCTTCCCGAGAGTCGTTAACATGATCGTCGGTTGAGGCCATTCTACTCTGTCCGAGAGATGCAGCCTTAGCGTCTCTCTTCGTTCAGAAGCACGAGAAGCGTTAAACCCCGCAATTCGCCGTGGTGGGAGAATGCCGATGATGTCGGGTCACGGATCTTTTCTTGAGCAATCGAATCGGATGGGATGCGGAACAAGAAGGGTGCCGCTTCGTCTTGCTAAGGATCGTCCCTCGGTAGGTGCTTCGGGCAACAGTGCCGATGCTTGAGTGTCCACGATGAAGGGCTCGAAAGTCACAGCGTCATTCGGGGACGTCTGCGCTCTTGTGTGATATGAAGACAGGAGCCGAGAGGGAGTGACGGTGAGGCGTCTTTGTGGAAGGGTGGTCTCTTGTTGACGTTGATAGTTGAGAGTGTGTTATGGGTATAGCCGAAGCTTGCTTGGTTGCAAATTGGAATTGCCGGAATGCACAAGGTTGGTGAAGGAGATGCTTTGAAACTCGCGTGCTGGGGAGTTTATCGTATTGTGGTGGGTGAGGTGCCTGCTTGACGACGGAATACGTTGAGGACAAAAGTGGACCAGCCTTTAGACCATTGCAATGCTCTTCGGCCCTCACCTACTGAGCGCAAGATGTTGAAGATGCCTTGAGGGGTGCTGTGCCAGGATAAAATGCGAAAGGCAAATGCAGGACGGTGTTTCAAGTGAATTTGAAGTTCCTGCTCAGTGTTCACTGGAGAACGCTTTACGAGGGAGGGGATGATGGTTGCGGAGGGTTGCAAGAAAACGGGAAACGGTTGCGACCCTTCCTTCCTTTCTTTGTTTGCAGCACAGGGTCCTAAGGTCAAGTTCCACTTACTCCGGCAAGCTTATTATGCCCCCCGCCCCTTCCTCCTCGCTGACAGCAAGGCATGGGCATACGAGCTTATTTCAAGTTCGACTTACTATGGGTAAGTCGAGTGCTGAAGCCCCCTTATGATATGATGTTTTGGCACAGCACGGCACAGCAAGGGTCCACGTTAGTATCGGGCCCCCATCGCATAAGGTATCTAAAAAAGTGTTTACCTCTCCGACGGGTCGTGCTGTTTTACGCGCTTTGAGTTGATGCGCATTAGTATGACTTGTGCCACGGGGAGCTCAAATATGCGAGCATGCGGTGGTTCTGGGAGCTGCCCAAATGCTGGGAGCTGCCCAAACGCCGAAGCATCATATCATAAAACCGGCGCTTACTTTACGTACGTAGCTGGGCTGCGTGGACCGATCTGCCGTCCTAGTTCAGGAATGATGTTATTATTATAGGGGCGCACCCATCCTGGCTCATTCAAACTTGATAGATCTGCGCTTGATTTGTGGTTCTTGTGGAAGGTTAGGCCTGGGGCGGCACTCCTCGGCGTTCTTCTTAATCAGATTGGTGCCCTTTTCTAATGATCGTGACTGCTTCCAAACACTGAAGGGCGAGCATGCGCCACTTGCAAGCCATTGCAAGCCACATTAACTTTTGAGCACGGCTCACGTGACTAGGAAGTTTGTAAAGCGCAGCGAGGAGCGTGAGATGGATAACCACACTTATTGCGAACGGCCATAAAGGACAGGCTAAAGCGCAGCGAAGAGGACAGACGCCCGGCGCCAGAAATATAAAAGCAACCCGAGCGTCACTGCGGCCCGCCTCAACAGGTCTCGGACAAAACCCGGGGAAAAAAACTACCCCCTCAACCAATATCTATTCAACGCGATCTCTCGCATTTTTGGGTCAAACATATACACTTTCGCTTACACCAGCTACCGTCGACGGTCGCCTTACTCTGTTTGAGCTCCCTGGCATACACTCTCTACGTCCGGGGTGTTTGCTGCTGATTCAATCACTGCACTTGGGTTCAGCGAGACAGAGATCATCACGAGACAGGATCGGAATCGAGAGGAGGATCTTGGACTGGTATCACGCATAACGTCGTGCTCAATAGCGTCACCACACCTGCAGTGGAAGCAGAGACTATCACGCGTCGCACATTGCACTCTCGGATATTCCGTCCGAGACGATTGCGCGTCCGACCTTCGAAATGACGACCGGAATCGAAACCAGGAAGCGTAGTGTTTCAGAAATATCTGGCGACCATGAAGGGGATGTGAGGTGAGGACCGAAGCGGAAGAAGCTTGTCTGCATTCTCAACCTTATTAACGAGAACCGTTAAAAGGTATAACGAATGGACAGACGCTAAGCGACCGCGATCACAGGGTTCGGAAGACAATCCGCAAGTTGAGAACAAAGTGCGTTCATCACAATCCATGGACAGCTCTGAGTCGATATATGGGACGGGGATACCGAGCGACGCATATGACGGAACAAATTTTGATCAGCCTGTAGCGAATTATAACCAGCCGGACTCGAATCACGATCCGCTCATTTGGGCCAAGCTGGGCGCGCTGCATTCGCAGAATGCTACTGCAGGTTATGCGGAGGAAGCTTCGACGTTACATCCTGATCAGTTGAGATCGCAACCCCCGCCTGTGACGAATGGGCACGATCACAGTAACCACGAACCTTCTGTTAACCAGGTACATATACACCTTTCGATTTATTATGTGCGATTATCGTGTGGCGATGTCTGACTCATCCCAATTTCAGCCCGGCGTAAAATCGGAGGGAGTGAAATCAGAAGGAATCCCTGAGGATCCAAATCTCGTCCAGGAGCAGCTGAAATTTTGCGGAAACGTGTTAAAGATCGTAAAAAGACTGAAAGACGCTCCACCGTTCCTTCAACCTGTCGACCCGGTGCTGTTAGGGATTCCGAATTACCTGGACGTGATCAAAGATCCGATGGATCTATCGACAATCGAAACCAAGTTGCGCACTTCGCAGTACGCAACATATCGTGGCTTTGTGGACGACTTTAAGCTCATGGTCGAGAACTGCTATACGTTCAACGGGAGAGAGTCTCTGGTCTCGCAAAATGCGCTGAACCTGGAGAAGTCGTTCGATAAGCACATGGAGAAATTACCATTACAGGTAAGCGATAGGGCATCTTCCGCGTCTCTCTTCCCCCATTCATGCAAAATTAACAAGGCTAGGTTCAGGTGAAATCAGAGAAACAGAAGAAACGCCCATCGACCGTAGATCCAGCGGCGCGATACTCCCTAAGCGGGCCCTCGGACACACGACCTAAACGAGAAATCCACGCGCCAGTAAAAGACATTAGCAGCAGCTCCCTAACCGGCGCAAAACTAAGCGACCCGGAACTCAAATTCTGCTCCGAAGTGCTAAAAGAACTGACCAAGAAAACGCACAACCCACACAACTGGCCCTTCCTCCAACCCGTCGACCCCATCGCCCTCAACATCCCGCACTACCCAACCATCATCAAACACCCGATGGATCTCAGCACGATGCGCAAGAAACTGGATGGTGGGGAATACGCCTCCGCGGACGAGTTCGAGGCCGATATGAAGCTGATGCTGAATAACTGCTACACGTTCAATCCGCCGGGGACGGACGTGCATACCTCGGCGCAGCACCTGCATGAGGTGTTCAATAGGAAGTGGGCCGAGAAGGGGGCGGCGGTGGCGCAGGCCCCGAGATCGGATAAACGGCCGGCGGCGAAGGCGAAGGCGAAACGGCAGTCGGTGGCGCAGGTGCAGCATGAGCATGAGGGGGAGGAGTCTTCTGATGAGGAGGATGATGATAGTAAGTCCGGTTCGGATGGACACCGTTTGTCTCGTTGTGGTCAACAGGTTGACTGGCCTCCCTTTCGTCTCCCGCACAGACACCGCCAAGCAACTCTCCCTCCTCAACAACCAACTCCAAGCCATAACAGCCCAAATGGCCATCCTCCAAGAAAAACAATCCCGCAAAAACGCCAAAAAGAAAGCCTCCACATCCTCTCTTCCCACCACCACGTCCTCCACCGCCCCCAAAAAACAGAAATCCAAATCCCTCTCCGTCCCACCACAAAAGAAGAACCCCAAGAAACCACCACGCCCACGCGCACCGAAGGGGAGCAAAGCAGAGGAAAATCTGCCTGCGATGACGTATGAGCAGAAAGAGGAGCTGAGCGTGCTGGTCGGCGAGCTGAGCGCGGATGAGATTGATATAGTGATGGGGATCATTAGGGCTGGGTCGGATTTGCCTGAGGTATGTATAAAAAAAAATCGGTCCTCCTTTCTCTTTACAAGTGTCTGTGTGTTTTGTGTGTGTCGAATGATTTGACATTTTTTGTGACTCTTAGAGCGCAAACCTAGGAGGCGAAGTGGAACTGGACATTGAACTCCTGTCCAAATCGACCCTCTGGAAACTGTACAATTTCGTGACAAAGAAGAAAACGCCGACCAAGAAACAGACTCCTGCAGCCAAGGCGAGGCCGTTGACGAGTTCGAGTAGGCCTAGTAAGTTTTTGTGATGTTTTTTTTTGGGGGGGGGGGGGGGGGGGGGGGGGGGGATGGGGCGGGGGATTTTGGCGGATGGTGATTAATAGAACTTTGTTTTTGTAGTGGGGTTGAGTAGAGCGAGCGATACGAGTGATGGGAGTGATGAGGGGAGTGAATCGGAGAGTGATTGAGTCGGGTCCGAGTGCAGTCCGGATTTCGCACCGGCCGTACCCCTGGTACCCTTCATTGCGATGTATTGTCTTCCACCTGTATCCGCCCGCCCCATTGAGAGCTTTTCAGCTTGCCTCGAATCGACGCATGGGGATTGGAGAGCGAGGGATCATTCTGAATGTGTAGTTATTGGTTGGGGCGTCGCTTTTTCTCCTGTATATGTATGTACATATACCATACCCCCCCCCATTTGGTTGCGACAATAGGAATGGATTGATGGCGCGCGTACTGAGACAACCGACCTGACGACTGTATGTAACTTCTGTGACGTTGTGCCCACCAAGGAAAGGCTCAAATCAAACCATTGATATCGCGTATTGCACCACCGCCAGCATGCACATCCCTGCCGGACCTCCCAACTCGAGCCCTCATGCGCCTGCCATAATCATTCACCCCGAAACCGCAAACCGGCGAGAAAACGAACGAGCATTTTCTTAAATTATCCTCCACAACCCCACATGGGACGTTGTGCCCACCAAGGAAAGGCTCAATCAAACCATTGATATCGGGTATTGCACCACCGCCAGCATGCACTTCCCTGTCGGACCTCACAACTCGAACCCTCATGCGCCTCCCATAATCATTCACCCCGACCCGCAAACCGGCGAGAAAACGAACGAGCGTTTTCTTAAATTATCCTCCACAACCCCACATGGGATCGTTATTGTTGTATGTACATCGAGCGAGAACCCCCCCCCCCGCAACGGTCCAGCGTGCCCCCCTCTCCTCCCAAAAAAGGTCCCCCGGCATACGGTGGTGCCGAGTCAATACCCCCTCAAATAGCCAACCCAAAAGCATTGACGATTGCGTACATCGTCTTTGACTCGTACTTGTACGTCGTGCTTCCTGGCAATGAAATGGGTCGTTAAGTTGTTGCATCACATATGAGGTTATCAAAGCGTCAGGGGAGAGGCGAGGGATGGCCTTACCGTCGCTCGAATTATCCCAATAGCAGCTCGACGCCGCATGCAGACCCGCGCCGTTCTTCTGCATTATCGTGCACGTCACTAAAAACCCCAACCACATTCAATCCTCAATCCCTCCATTCCCCACCGATATCCCCCAAAAATCGATATTGTGGTATACGAACCGATATACTTGAAAGGCTTGTTGAGCCCCGTCAACCGCTTCAAGCACTGCTCGACGATATTCGAGTTCCATTGCGCGACTTTCCCGTGGTGGTACGCCGCGTTTTGGAGAGTGGCTTCGATGGATTCTTTGATGGCGTTGTTGACTTCTTCGACTACGAATGCTTTCTGGGTGGGAGATTGGGGGTCGGTTAGAATGGTGAAGTGTGAATGGGAATGGGGGTTTCAGACACGCTTGGGAAAGATGGGGCGGATCGTCGACTCGAGGGGTGCCATCTCCATAGAGTTGCATATTGTAGCCGATGTCCTACCAGCGAACCATGCTACTCCGCCGAACCCCGAGAAGACTCCATACCCTTTCGCCAACACAGTGAAAGGACACCCACCTCCTCCATCCCTTGAAAATCCTCCATGATGCCTAATCGTGTTTCGAAATGCCGTTCGTGTTTCTTCGAGGACGCTGCTGTGCCTGTAGTCGTGCGTGCGCGTAGAGCGTGGGCGTTGCGTTGCTTGGCAGGAAGACGTTAGGTGGGAGTTTGGAAGTGGGGGGATGGGAGAATCGCAGCCGTCGCTCGAAGTGAACTCCCAACGACGCGAAGGCTGTTACGTAAGCGCGCGAGACCATAAGATGGTGCAGAGTGCACGAGAAGCACACCACACGTTTCCCCAATTCGAGGGCACTCATAAGAATTTGTTCGATGGGAGTAAGTGCAAGATGGTATATGGAGATATGTACAAGATACAAAATTTGGGGGTGCAGGATTTACTGTGACGTCTCGATGGGGAAAGGCGCTCAGGTCCGGTATCGTATCCTCCAGTCATAGAGAACACTCGCATCGGAAGTCGACGGCAGGTCTGTAGGCGTACGCAACGTCCCACCCTGCTCTTCATACTCCGCATCATCCAACCAAATCATCTGCACCAACCCCGAATGAAACACAAAAAAGATGGTCAATCCCGTAATAACCGTGATCGTGACCATCTTCGACTCGGCCTTCTGCACCCTCTGCAGCTCCCTGAAATACAGCGTCTTGAACAACCGCTGCTGCCTTTCCTCCTCCCGCCGCTGGAACGCGCTCGCATTTGTACTGCTGAAAGTTGACCCATAGTGCTCCTTCTGGTGGGCGTCGAAATCATACATGCGGGACGCACCGGGCGGTCGTTGCTGCTGATGTTGATGAGCGCCAGAGGATGGATGCTGTGGCCGCCGACGACGGAAGAGGATCCAGTCGTTCGGGTTGACGGGGGCGTCGGTGCGGTTGCTGAAGGGGTTGTGGGAGAAGGGTGAGGAGCGGCGGCCGGTGTTGGAGGGCCCGCCGCGGATGGGGGCGTGGGCGGCGATGTCGCGGTCGTGGGCGCGGCGGAGGGAGTCGTCGGAGAGGGTTGAGTAGGCTTCGTTGATTTCGACGAACTTTTCGGCGCTGGCTGTGTCGCCAGGGTTGCGGTCCGGGTGGTATCTGTGGTGAGGTGGGGGATGGGGGTGGGATTTTAGCTTCGATGTCACGCTAGGGATATGGTACGTAAACTGGGTAGATTTGAACATACTTTTTGGACAGCTTGTAGAACTGAGCCTTGAGCGTCTTCTTATCCACCCCTTTCCCCACACTCAACACCTCATAGTGGTTCTTATGACGGGCACGGTTGGATGCAGATGCGCTGAAGTGCCGCGTCTGGAATATTGGCGGTACTGTTGCATGCGTCGTTGCTAGACTATTGCGACAGGTAAGACACGGTGAGCTCCGTGCATTTGCTGCAGTCGCTACTGTGGTATACGATGGTGCCGATAGTCCGTGTTCCAACGACAGACGGTGGATGTGCGCCGTTTGTCGTTGTCGGCGGAAGAATAGCGTAACGACCGAGCGAAGTGACGGCGGCGGGACTCTCGGAGGCATTGCTTCAGACACAGAGAGTGGAACGTAAGGGGTCTATATGATATGTGTATGAGGACTGTATTTCTACTATTCTGGCAAGGTGGATGGAGGCCGATGTCTGTGTTGTTTAGAGAGTCGGAAAGTTGCAAGAGAGGGAAGTCGCCCGGCCTGCGTGATCTCTGACGAAACGGCGCCTTTCCGCGTATCCGCACCCTCGAAGTTCAGCATCCCCCTCATCGTCCCCACTTACGCCCTTGAATACCCAGAGCTACAATGGCCGCAGCAGTAGCACTCCCACCCGCAGAGCTGCACCGCAACCGCCCCGGTATCAGGCAAGAGGTACACATCTCATCCCATCCTCCCACCCAGTCGCGTCCGCCCACGCCCCTGCTCACACCGCCTTCCCCTGTAGGCATGGTCCCAATGGCCAATAACACCAATCGATCAAGTCGAATCGACCTTCCCCGCGCAGGAATACATCCAGAACCTGATTCGGAAGGACCCGGCGGATTTGAAGAAGATTGTGGAGGTTCCGGCGGGGCAGGATAGGGATGTTTGGCAGTATGAGCATTTGAGGTAGGGATGAGGAGAGGGGAGTCAGAGTATCAGTGGAGGGGCAGAGATGCGATGGAAGGGAGGACGTGTGTGCGGTCGCGGACGGGATGGGGAGCGCGGGACTGCGAGCGCCCTCGTTGTGCGTTAGGCGCAAGAATGTTCGAGGATACGCGAGCGGTTAGCGAGGATCAGGTCGAGCGACAGTAAGGCCACTCGTACTTCCATGTCGCGAGCGTAGCGAGCAGAATATCGTTACCGATGCCCCGTTCAACTGTCGCTTCCATCCGTCTTCATTGTTCATTGCATTCTTGCATGGCCGAACATCCTGTACTTACGACGGCCCCTTTAACGGTTTCCTCAGACAGATATGCCTGCAACTCAACAGCCTAGTAGTCCTACTCGAACCCGAATGCACGGTCGAGTCCTGTCCGGAGATGAAAGCCCACGAGTGGTTGTACCTATGTGCAGGGCATCCGAGTCCACAAGGGGTATGGTATACAGTGTCTTTCGAATGACATGGCTGAAGGGCATTTCCGGAATGTACTTACAATCTCGTTGCAGTGCCCGGCATTAGACTACATAGTCCACACCCTTGACAGCGCCACCGCCCTCCTTAACAGCCAAAAGTCCTTCTCCAGCAGGTTTGTTCCCCACCCTCCCCGCCTCCGCCCCCCCCCTCCATTCACCCCCTCTCCATCCCTCAATAGAATATCAATCCCCCAATCCTCTCTGAAACACTTCGCCAACATCACCCGCCGCCTGCACCGCATATTCGCGCACACGTGGTTCCACCACCGCGCCATCTTTCAGGAGTTTGAGGTCGAGACGCATCTTTATGGACGGAGTTACTATTTGATTAAGTATTTTGATGTAAGCTAGGGGTGTAGGGGTTTGCTGTTGCCGATTGAGTGATTAGGGTTGTTGACAGCGTTGTTGACCTCGTTTAGGTAATGCCAGACGACGCCGTCATCGTCCCCGTAGAAGCTTGCATGGCCGATGTACGTTCCTCGTCGTTGCGCATTCCACCCTAACCCCATTCGAATTCCTTACTCATTCACCGTTTTCATTCTGAAGATACCATACACAGACACGATAACAACCGAAGACGGCGATGGCGACGATCAGCCTGGCCGGACCGTTCTGTAGCCCCGCCCGTTACCCATCCGGTCAGAAGCGTGGATGCGCTGGGCTGGCAAGATGCGCACCTCATTATGAAACGATAGCGAGGCGTGTATATGTACCCCCGATATAGCGGTATACTCAACCAGCACGCATGAGAGGACGGCTTCTGGGTTCAGCGGATACTTGCAAAAATCGCACACCTATGCGGCAAATGCGATCTTCACATCAACACGGCGCGGGAAGCTGCTGGTGCGGAGAAGGAGCAATGAATCCAGGGTCATATAGGTGGATGCGAGCCTGGCCGATGATGTTTTTCTTGTAAAAAAGATATATATGGTGGCTCTTGTCGCCGGGTGTTATGAACGGGACATCCGAGTTTTATGCTCGCATATGCGCATTTTCATGTTCCAGAATCCAGTGTCCATATCCACGCCGCATCTGAGCTTGTGAGCAGCAAAGGAAAACATCAGCGCCGAGTGGGTTCATGTTCGGTTCACTTCCTTCAGCCAACCACAAAAATGCCTTCGAGACGATCTGAGGCGAGATGAAATGCAACATGGAGGCTCCATTGCGAAGACGCAATCACAGGAGAGGCTTTGGTGGCTACTCTGCAACTCCGTCTTGGCCATGGCAGAAAGCATTCAGTCCTGACGACGTTCTCAAGGAATGTTTGAAGCTGATCAGCTCGGACTCGTTTGAAGTCAATGTCTCAATGCTACCAAATGTCCATACGAGGAACTGTCAAGCAAGTTACTCGCCAAGTCACCATTACAGCGCACCCATGCCGCCGATATTTTGCAATCGGCTTATATCAGAGGTGAGATATGCCAAAGGTTTGCTCCGTTATTTTACTAACCAGAGTGAGATTTTTGGATTTCGATTCATCAGCCCGGATGGACACGAAGCAGGTTTGGGAGCATTTGTATGGAATCAAAGAATCGATTCACAACGGTCCAAGCAACCCTTGCGAACGTCGACTCCAAAACATCACAAATCCTAGCAAAACACTCAAGAAATACTCGCGCAGGTGGAGACATTGAGGATGCAAATCATGTCTTGCGCAGATGTAACGGTGCCGCGCCTTTTCGTCATGGTCCCTGTCGGGAGAGGCAAGGGCACGGCGCCTCGGACATCGTTGCGGATTCTCGGACAATTGATGAAGCTTGCTTGCTTCGAGTGCGGGAGGCATTGAGTTCCCGCCCGCAATGGCTGCCTCGGCCGCTATAAAAGTGGTTGGGAGAGGGGTCAGCTACTTCTGCAACGACGGCACACTAAACCAGATTGCAGCTGTTTGAGAGCGTCCCTTGGAGGTCTTTGAAACAATGGCATCCGTGTTGGACGAATACTGGGACGAGCAGAAAGCCGCAGACGGCAAACCTACCGCCGGGATGGCAACCGAGACCAAGGTGATACAAAATGCTGGACCAGCCTTGCGAGAGTTGAGGAAGTTCTTGGAAAGAAGTTGACCCGACGGAGAAGTGGGGCAACCCGCACAGGCCAAGAGTTCAAGAAGTTCTTGGAAAGAGTTGATCCGACGGAGACAGTGACGGTTAAGGGCGAAGTGAGATGGGGACATGCATGCCGTTGCAAATAATAAGCATGGTTGATCTGACTATTGAAGCTCCTCCCTGAATACATCGAGTCATTCTCGCTCCTATCCTCAATTTCAAGCCTTCCAGATTCAAAAGCTGTCCAGCTCGTCTGCCCTATCTCCGTTCCCTCGTGCCTTCCCGCCCCCGTGCCGGAATGCACAGCTACGTGGACCACTGCGGGAGGACTTCGTCCCTAAGTTGACCTGAACACCTGGCAGCAGCATAGCTGCAGCTTTTGATTACTCGGCCTCCCGCGACATCGTCTACCCTTTTACGTACGTCCCATACGCAACGGCGTACCTGCGCTAAGGTGCCGCAGCTCTTCAACTGAACTGCCTATGATCCTTCCGAGCTCCATGTCCGCCGGAACTTGACTGACACAAGCAAGAATCCATTGCCCTTCCCGCAGTTCGGCAGGGAAGCACTGACACATGGTCCACAGAACGGCGATAGGACTCCACTTCCCCGGCCACCGACTCCACCGACTCTCAGGCATGGCAGATACTGTCAGTAAATCATGTCAGATGTCAGACGCGGTGCCGAATTGCTGGTTGATCGATGTTTTTGATTGACATCACCGCCCATTCTCAACACTCTCACTCGAGCACCCCTCATCTCAACACACAGTTCCCACCAGTACTTGCACAGACAGCAAACAAACGAAGAGAATGGCAGCAGCGTCATCACAAGCAGGCACCGCCTTCACGCGGTTTTGGAATCATCCTGCTGGTATGGTACTCCGCTCTGACTGTTTCGCCCGTCGCGGTTCGCTGATTGAACTAACTGCATGTGCAATTTCCACAGGTCCCAAAACAATCCACTTCTGGGCGCCAGCTATGAAATGGGTAAGTTCCTCCTTCCCGTACCCTCGTTGTTCTGTCCGCCCACATCCCCACACCCATATCTCACTGTATATTCCTATTAACTCACCCCCACAGGGCCTAGTAATAGCCGGCCTCAGCGACCTTCAACGCCCCGTCGAGAAGCTCTCTGTAACGCAAACAGTTGCCCTTGCAGCAACCGGCGTGATCTGGTCCCGCTACTCGTTGGTGATCAAGCCGAAGAACTGGTCGTTGTTTGGTGTGAATATGTTTGTGGGGGCGACGGGGATTTATCAGTTGAGCAGAATTTGGAGGTATGTCCCGGTGGCCAGGAGAGGAACGCATTCGTCTGCTTCTTTCGCACTGTTTGAGGTGGTCCCCCTGATTGTACAACATCCACGGTTCGATCTTTTGTTTTTCGTCCGCATTAGATACCGGCAAGATATGAAGAACAAGCCTGTGACGGCAACGGCCCACAAAGTTGCGGAAGATACCAAACTCGCTGCTGAGGCGGCTAAGGATGCTGTTAAGGGGTCTCATTGAAGATGGATGTGGGCATGGTGGGGAGGGACATTGGGCTGTGGGTTGGGTGGAGGATGCAGCGCTCGGGAGGAAACTGTCGATTTGTGCACTGAAAACCGGACTACGACATCACTGCTGTGGTGGTGTAGATGTGGGCATTTCGTTAGGTTGCAGCCTCGTAACAGGTCCTCTCGCGTGCAACCCAGCTTCCCACTCCCACGTAACTTAGAACACAGTTCACAGTTCAGTTCTGTAGGATCAGGTATTACGTAGCATAACACCTCATTTACACAAAATACATAGAGCCGATAGCCATGATTGGTAGCAGTGCTAGCGGACGAGAATAAGATCGGAGAACAGGCGACAGGGACCGAAGATAGGAATCGTGCGAGCTCAGTCCTCCGTATGCAGCCGGGATACCTTCCTCCTGGCCTTGTAATCCCACCCGCCTAGCCCAGCCAGAATCGGGCGCATAACCAGAAGCGTTCGCCAATAACATCTCGCTCTGCCTGTCATAGCTACTGTCATAGTTACACTTGACATTGGGGATGTGGGCCTATCTGAGACTGATTGTTTGCCCCTGACGCGTTTGTCATGAGATTGCGCACGTTTCCGCGATGGCCTTCCTGGGCCTCCCTGCTGCTGCTGCTGTTGCTGAGCCTTGTAACAGTACCTGGGGTCATCGGCACAGCAAGAAACGTCAACAGTCCGCACACAAGTTCTCACCAGCGTCCACCACCCACCCACCCGCAACCCACCACTCTCTCTGTCGGCCGAAATGCCTACTTTCACAATCTCCCTCCTCCTGTCCCTCCTCGTCACCGCTCTCGTCCCACCGGTCACCTCCCTCCCGCAAAACCTCATCCTCCAACAAACGGGCCCCATCAAACACCTCTCTCACATAGCCCTCCCTCTTTCCTCCCAATCCGACCACTCCGATGATCTTCGACCACGCCCGCAACCGCATCCAACTGGATGTAGCGAGGCCCCGACGACGCCTGGTGATAGGAGGGAGGATAAAACGGTGTTGACGATTGGGAATTTTAATGCTGAGTGGTTGTTTCTGGACGGTGGGACGGGCGGGTTGAGGTGTCCGGGACGGTCGTGTCCTTGGAAGGTGAGATTTGGAGGGAGGTAGATGAGGGTGGGGAGGTGGAGAAGGAGGTGGAGAAGGAGGGTGAGGAGGAGGACGAGGGACAGTGGGAGCGAATGCGGGGCCGCGAGCGATAGCGAGCAGTGACGGGTGCTGGCGAGCCGCAGCGAGTCCTAGTCCTTGTACTGCGAGCGACAACGAGCATTCTGTCTTTGGCGAGCGATCCATGAGATGCACATCAGGAACCTTCCACATGAGATCCAAACCTGACTCCCACTCCCCAATTCGATTCTTAGAACAAGGCGATGGCATTGGACCACATGAACCATGTAGCCCAAACAATCGCAAGTCTCGGATTACCCGACATTATACACCTCTCTGAAGTAGAAGGTTGCAACGCGCTGGACGAGTTGATCAAAGTATTGGAGAACGATCACGGTGCTGGACAAGGGACGTACAGGGGATACCTGGTTCCCGGGCGTGATACCGCCTTAGGTGCGTGAACGACCGACTATGCTCCACTGCACACATTTCCACTCTATCGCAACTCAACTCTCACCCCCGTCCAGGCCAACAAGTAGCCCTCATAACAAAAATCGACCCCACCGATCACCTCACCCGCACCGACGACCGCATCATCTACCCCGTCCCGGGCTCCACTTGCGGGTTCACCAAACCGGGCACCCCCTCCCGCCTCCAGGGCAACAGCAAGAACTACATTGCGCGGTTCGTCGTTAATGGCGTGGGGATCACGCTGGGGGGTACGCATTTGATTGCGTATCCGGATAAGCGGGATCGGTGTGAGAAGGTATGCTTTATTGAGCAATCCCTTCTTGGATTCGGTTCAGCACCTTACTTGTGACATTGTGAATTTTTTTTTAGCGCGAAGCCCAAGCCCAAGTCCTCTCCCAAGCCATCCAGGCGCAACTCTCCTCGTTCCCCTCCGACGAAGTCATCATCATGGGCGATTTCAACGACTACGATGACCAGATCATCGACGCGGCCGGTGTCATCGACACTCCCATCTCTCAAGTACGCACCTTCTCCCCTGTGTCCGCCACATCCCACATCACACATTTACTTTTTTTTTTTCGTAGGCACTAAACCATCTCCGCACAACAACCTCCCCACCCCTCTTTAACCTCGCCCACACCTGGCACAACCAATCCGAGCGGTACACGAACTGGTACGACCGTAATGGGGATTGTGTGGATGGAGGGGGAGATGAGCATGTGTTGATTGATCACGTGCTTGTCAGTGCGGGTGAGTTCCCATCTCTTTGTTGCCGGGGGTGTGGGGCCGGAGTGGTGGGGAGCGGCACGGGGGCGATGCTGATTTTTTTGTTCGTAGGGTTGAGAGGGAGACTGATGGAGTCGAGGCCGGTACATAAGTATAAGAATTTCTGTGGGACTGTGGATTCCGATCATTGGTGAGGTTCCGAACCCCGAATACGAGCCCTTTTGCACCGTTGTCCTGCTAACAGCAGAACATGTCTCTTTTTGCAGGCCGATTTACGCGAAATTTGACTTCGCGCCAGGCTCTTAAAGACGCGGACAGGACGTGAGAGTACATGGGGGACAACCTGGACTGGATCTGGACAGGATTTCATAGAGGTGTGATTTTAGGACTATCGAGTGCTTTTTCGTGTATGCAGAATATGAACAGTTTGTGTGTATGAACGTGGCGTGGATTGGCTCTTGAGATGTGAAATAGATTGCTGGTACACTCTTACGTACATCTTGGACGGTTGGGTGGGTTGGGAATCGGTCGTTGGGAACTCGCCTTGGTCTAGCTATTACACTACCCGATAAAATTCATCGAGAGGTTCGATAATGTGACATGTGAGGCGCTGATCCCATGTGCCGGCTGAGCGGGTAACCGAATGCTTCATGAGCAATACGAGGAAAAGACGATATATACATTGCAAGCCGCAAGCCCTCCCCCATCCAAATAGCAACAAAAAAGGGATACTATCTTCCGTGCTTGCATCAGTCAAAGTCCAAAAAAATAAAACGAGAGAAGATGTGGATGTCTGTCGTTCGTGTGTGTGGGGACAGAGGGGGTTGGCCTCCGAACAAACTGGCGAACAACTGTCCGGAGGCGCGCGTGTGTTTCGTGATGGTGACAGTTGTCCTCCGTCAGCGGTTCATTTAGACAGCGACCGATGAAACTCCGTCAATGCGCTACATACACAAGAAAGAATCGTTAGTGAAAGACAATGGAAGACATGCGAACCAAGAAAACGCAAACCAACCTCTCCAAATCAAAAAGCAACTGCCGGACCTGATCCGCATCAATCTCCTCTGACGCCCTAACAAAAACCGCAAAAACATCAATTCCCGCTCCGTCCCTCCCACCCTCACACAAACACTCCCGCTCTCTCTCCCAAACCTACTTCATCTTATTCAACGTAATCAACCAATCCCTAATCTTCCCCTTCCCCTCATAATCTTTCGGCAACGAGGGTACCTTATTCAAGCTCTGGATCAGGTCAGACAGCTGTGGGTGGATCTGGTCGACGGCGACGTAGTTGAGTTTCAGGGAGTCCATTAGGGTTATAAATGACTAGGGTAGAGAGGGGGATGTGAGTTGGGAGATGGCAGATGGAAGTGGACGGAGGGGAGGATGTTACCTGAACGGTCTCAGCGACGAATTTGGCGGATCCGGCTGACCCGGTGGTGTCGGTCGTGGCGTGCTCGATGGTGGCGGGGACGCCGATTTCGAGGAGGCGTCGGGTTGCTGCTGGACATGATAACTGTCGGATAGTAGCGCGGTCATCACCCTTTTTGCCCGTTGTCTAAGCCAAATGTTGTGTGTCCTCTGACGAGCTCCCCACCTGGTACTCCTTGATGAACGCATTGACATCGGGTACCCAGTCCCCCACCAGATTCAGCGCCGTCTTGTACTGGGCTATCAGTTTCAGGCATGCTGGTGTGTATCTGCCGGGAAACCATATCAGCCCAACATCCATCCCATCCTCATCACACCTCTTGAAACAAGTGCGACTTACTCCTGAGCAGATATCGCATCCCTAATGTACGCCCTCTCGAGGTGTTCGGTAGCGACAATGATGCCGTACAAGTCGGCCATGTTGTCGTATTTTTCGCGCTCTTTGTTGTTGGTGTAGAGCCGGATTTCCTACAGGGTTGTGTGAGTTGCGGTGGTCGATATGGGTGAATTGGAAGCGCGCGGGAGTAAACGTACGTACGTGGTCTAGTATTGGGTCGTGGCCTGCCATTGGAGTTGCTGAGGAGGAGGCGGTGGAGGAGTACATTCCTGATGGGTTGGGAGGGGATGGGCTGCAGCTGGAGGTGTAAAATGAAGAGGGTTTCCGTCGAAGGAAGTCAAAGGATCGTCATCTGGATCGTCATGAACAAGGCGAGTCAGGACGCGTCCGCAATGTTGACACTCGACACAGCAGTTTCAGGCAAGGGAACAGCGGCTGTCACGGAGGAGGGCCGCCACACTGCAGAGAGGGCCAATGCTAGTTCCTGCTGGCAAATGGGGGAAGCGACCCGAGCTGTTCGAGAAAGATGTCGTTGACTTCTCCCGTCAGGGAGCAGGTCAGGGAGCAGACGCAATCGCGAACCATCTTGCAGCACCAGAACGCGATCCATCGGCTTTGCATCAACACGGTGGAGAGGCGGCAAACTCCGGGTTTTCGATATGTACAGTACATGGATAGCCATCAATGTCATCGTGGATTGCGCTCAGTACAATGACGAACACCGTGCTTTGGAGAAGTTCTGCACAACCAAATGGAGCATGGAAGAATCGGTGTTTCAGGATCTGCCGCAGTCTGGGAATGTCAAATAGGACGAAAAGCCAGTCGGACACTCGGAAGGACGAACAGCTTCCTCCTAATCCTGCAATGTGCCTCAGTATCACACATTCTCGGAAAAACACAAGCTTAGCATGAAGAATTTGCTAAAAGAGGTCATGGACTCGTTCGGCTCACGGAAGCACGTTGTCGCCACCCGAATAGGCAAGGCCTTTAGGAAGGATGGCGATGCTTAGACAAGGGGGAAGCAGATGATCGAGGTTGTCGACGTCGATATTACCGAAGATGGCACCCACAGGTGCCTGAATGTCGATCGCAGCAGAGACGGTCATCTGCTGTTCCCAGGCCACACGTAGGGCAGTTCGCGGTTGGACCAAAGGCGCAAAGCACCGGCAAACCCATCGTAAACAAAAATCCGTGGTTCATCCGTGGTATGCTGAACCACTCGGCCAGTTTTTTGCTTCGGCGCTCGGGACTTTAATCTCTTGCACAGGTTTTAGACCTGTAGCTGCTTCTGGATATAAACCATAGCTCACAGTCGCAGGGATCTCACCCCGCATCTCAACATCCGCTCGTCTTCCCTTGTTCTGCCAGTTGGCGGTTCGCGCGCTAGGGCCTCCACACCATCATGACAGACGAATATTTCCAAAAAGCGCTGCTGACCGCGAGTGATGGACCCATGCTCCTCAGGTAATGAATTTACGTCCAAAATGTTCTAGATTTCATGAGCCTTTACATACAAGTAAGGTACAATCAGACCATGGCGAATAGTGGCATCTACCGAAGCGGAACCGTATTTGCTAGAGAAACCAGATACCTTCATTGAGCTCAGATCTAGAACTAATCTTCACCTTTCTCTCTCTCCGGGTGTGGCACATCAACCTCCAGCGTTCAACTGTTTAGCCAGCTTCTGTACATTCGCATCAAAAAGTTCTATCCGGATTGGCATTTCAGGGTTGTAGAATGGGTTCTTCATCACAAAATCGCCGTAAAGCTCATAAACTTTCCGTGACATGCTGTCCGCATTCGGTTGTGATGGGTCTGTGATGAGGAGGAATTTTACTCCTACATGGGGATTGCCAATCGATTTGCAACATGAACGATGAGTATAAAGCTACCACCCATCGACGCCTTTCCGTATCCCACATTACATATGACCAGAAAGACCAGTATCTCCAATCTACGAACCTGTTAATGTTTGGAAGCAGAAAATCCTGAATGTATCGGCTTCCAGCACTTCCATCCCACTTGACCCTGGCACTGGTGATATTCGAGACGTAATAGCGTGCACCCTAAGAGCCCGAGTAAGTACAGGTTCACAGGAGCAGGGCGCAAAAACACAGCGCCCATCGTAGCCTCTACTGGACAACTGGAAGCCTACGGCGTCCAGAGCCAGCCCTAATTGGACTTCCCTGTCGACAACACTCGCCGCTTTGACTTACCCGTGGAATGTTCCTGCCATTACGAGATACTCGTTGGTGGTGAGCTTTGCGAGACCATCGGTAAAGTCTCTGTTGTAGATCAGCCCACCGGCTTTATTTATGATGAGCAGTGCGTGCAACATAGCCGCTTCTGACTTGGCAAACCCTTGGGAGACCGAGGGCACACTTCACAGAATGTACAGTTCAAGCGCCAGGAGCTTTCCACCGCCGACGTCCTGACCAAGTTTTCTCGATGTCGAACGTTTGTGCCGTTGCGCAAGCTTTGCGGGTCAATTCAAAGGACTGGGTTATCAGCTCCCGGAGTGGAGAAAGTGCAAACAAGGGGTGGCACGTCATATACCTGATGCGTGACGGGCTTCTGAGCTCAATCCTCGCGCACTCCGTCGTAGTCTAAAACCGGAAGATTTGGCAGTGTCTAGCGCGAAGAGCAGCTATCTTCAAGTTGGGACAAGCGAGTCGCCCGATACGAAGCCGCGCAAACTTCGCGCTGAGTTCCGCCCTCGTGGATTCTTTAGGATGCGATTCTCACCGGGTAACTTGTGCATGTGATTGTGGCCGAAGTGGAAGGTTGTGGGTCGTGTACCCCCGCTACTGTTGGAGGCAGTGAAGGCGTAGCGTCGGAGAAAGCGCCTGTCAGTCTATCTGACGTTCAGGATGATAGTTCTGGGCTTCTTGACGTACTTTCCGGTCGACATGTCGGTCTCAAGTGACGGGAGGTCTCGTTCCTCGTCAATCATTCTTTGAATAGGATTCTCACTGTATACTTTGGTGCAGGTCACTATCGCGGGGGTATATGGTGATGAACACGCGGAGATCCGGAATATCGAGGATGAGGGGCGGAAGCTCGTGTGCCGTGATGGAAACGGTAAGAGATTTATGGTTCATTGCTTGGATATCCGGTTGGCGTTTCTGATTGCCTCTCCGTCGTAAGATGGTGAAAACGAACGAGTGACGCGGATGGAAACCGAGGCCAAGGAGCTGCGTGCAACTGGCTTTAGAGGAGATCAAGCAGCAACTAGCGGTGGCTCGCCAGAAAACTGCCGAGGCGGAGAAGAAGGAGGCGGAGATATTGAAAGAGAGAGCTGTAGCGTTGAAGGCGCATGCAGAAGCGGAAGATAGTGTGCGGGAACGAGAAGGACGAAAGAAGGAGAAAGTTAAGCGCGAGAACGATTCGCAAATGCGCAACCGAGACGAAGAATGTGGGGCTGCACGACGGCCGCCACAACAGACACCATCGGAAACGGCGGCCAGTGGCTCGATTAAGAACACCATCAATGTCATCGCCCTACCGACAATGTCAGCCGCTACCACGTTCCCCAAGTCGGCATGTCCCGAAACGTGTGGGAGGACACGTGGGCATTACAACGTCTAGGTCGATGATGGCCGTGCGCTATTGGCAGCTATTTCCTTGTCGGCGAGTTGAAATCCCCCTATTTCTTCCAGTCGGCAACGAAAAAGGCACTGGGGAGAAGGTCTCATGGGTGCGCTCACGTATCAAGGCAAGCGTTTCCGATGCCGGCCGTGTGGCATTCCACCCTGAGCCCGTAGATGGTCGACCGGAGTGGATGAGAAGGATGGCAATTCTTCACCGTTGTTCGTGGCGCCGACGGTACCACAGCCACCCGCCCTTTTAGATGGTCTCCCACCGGCCTAAAGCCCTTTAAATGCAGCTAGGAGGGATGTTCCTGCGAGTATCTCTACGAAAGCAGTCTTCGTCATCACCTCAGAAACCACACGGGTGAGCGGCCCTACATTTGCGATATCGACGACTGCGGCGAAGGCTTCGTAGAGACACCAACAGTCGGTGCATCTTTACCCGGAGGGATCTCCTCGCGGTGGGACCCACGAGTCGCGTATACGTGATTTTCTAGAAGAAAAACGTCGCGATTATAAGTCACAGCATCGAATCGATTTTCGGTGTCCCATGATCAATGACGACAGGGACGGTTATGACTGTGTAATCGATTTCGTTGTGCAACATACCGATCGTCATGGGAAGACGGTTGCTGAGGTGTTACACGAACGGGGGTCTTCCTTCGGCAAACCGATTTGATTGCGACCAGTCACGACAGAGGGTACGCTCCCTCACAGCGGGAGTGCACCGATGTCTGCCGCTGAGCCAGGCACCAGCAAGCCAAACTTGGCCGGCGCAAGGGTCTTTCACAAACGGCCATTGGAAGGGCTCGCATTCACCCTCGAGGGGAAGATAAGATCTGGCCACAGATTTAGACTGCAAAAAATGGCTCACAGATGATCTCAAGGCAGAGGATCCATGTGGTGGCGCTCCGCTGAATATGGTTCGACCATTCAAGGAACCGATTGTGTGGCCTACGAATGTTTACGCCTTCGGACGTTTCCGTCGTGGATAAAGTCATTGTTGAACTCGTTCCGCTGGCCCCTATCCGACAAGGTACACATTCTCGATCCGGTAGCATCGGAATCAAAAGGTTTACGAACGCTTTAGCCAGAGGCCGGTAACAAACTTCCGTCTTTACCTTCGTCCTCACCAAACCCAATCAACAAGCCCATGCACCGAAAGCATCCTATCAGTGGTGGCGGCACGCCCGCGATACTGCCCCACCAACGTCAAGCACATGCTGGAAGGCACTTGCGGCCCCGGCACCATTGTTATGCATCCCATCGCCCGCCGCTCTTTGCATTGGATACGAAGGCTGGCCCCTGTTATCGTTAGCGGTCAAAAGACACCATTCCCAAAGCGAAGAACGCTTGTATAGAACGAGAAGCATCTTGGGGTCATCGGATGGGGAACGAAAGACAGGCAGATGGAGAGTTACCGCAAAGTGAATTGGAAGATCGTATCCGTTTCGTTGTGGGCATGTCTATCACAACGCACCGCTTCGCGGAAGACTACATTTGGTCCCCTCCCAGGGAGGTCCATTCTAGGGATCGTTGCGCGCATTTGCACTCTGAAACCAGAAATGCGGGCATGGGCGTTGGTATCCGCTCGACCGCGGTGTCATGACTACCACCCGGACTGTGGGCGGAACAAAATCGACAATGTGGCAAACTCACAGGGAACCCCTTTCGTCCAGACGGTGTGCTTTCCGGCACTGTCTTGACGAAAGGGGGTTCTCTCGTGGGGGGTCCGGCGCGGATTTGGATGAAGGCATGATGAGTATGACGACGGGTTGAGGGGGTTCAGCAAGGCGAGCGGGAGTCGAGATGGGGGATTGGACGAGCTTGCGGACGGTGAGTCGGAGGTGGTTCGAGACATCAGCGCTCGGGCGAAACTGTATCACCGCGATTGGATGACACAGTATCGGACATTACCCCCGACTCCCCCCACTCCTCGCACGCATGTCCGGACAGATCGTTTTATCCCTCCATCCGATCGTGGGGAACGGAACGCCATCCACCGGGACTTGGATTGTACGAGATGATATTGCGAGCTTGCCATTTTATGATGATTGAAGCTGGAAGGGGAGATCATACCGCTCATACAGGCCTCCGTTCAAGCCCCCTCCCTTCGATCTCTGTCGAACCTAGTCCGGTCTCGCTGATCAGCGTACTCGTGTACAAGACACCCAACGAGGTGATCGTACAAGACTCCTCCTCGACGCCCGCAGGAGCAAGCTCGTCGCAGAGGGGACGATCGTCAATAAACCGCCAATGACACATAAGGGAGGCCGACCGAAGAAAGGGAAGTGGTGTCCAAACAACGACGCACCCGAAATCGCCGTGGGTGCATCAAGATCACGACCCACCCCAGTTCGAACACAAAGCAACAAGTTGACGCTTATGAGATGTGGCAAACCACTGTCTGTCTTTACGATGTTTTGCCACCCCGTTCTTGGACCCAAAGCCGGCAGATCCTCGAGAGCCCCCCACCCTTCGCCGTAGAAAGGACTAACCGGCGAACCACGGGATCCATTCGTTCGCTCGACTCCCCACGAAACCCCCATACGAGTTTCAAAGACAAGCCTGCACCCGCCGCACCGCAGCGACGTGTTCACTGGGCAGCACTCCCCCAGCGCCTGTTTACCGCTGTCCCACAATATCGAAACCGCCCCTGCCCATGTCCGATGGGACCGGGTCTGGGTAGAGGAGATGGAAGATGTCGACACGGATGAGGATGTTGGGGAGGATAGTTCCACACATCGCGCGTTCCTGCGTTGATGGGAGCTGGATTTGGGCCGGTTCCGCCCCGCGCACGATGAACGCCCCCACCTCGCGCCAGTGCACCCCATCCCACATGCACAAATGGTCCTCCGAAGAACTCAGCGATACTGCTGTTTCGGAGATACCGAGGATTCTGTCTTCCCATCTTTTAGCGTGTTTGAGCAATCTGGCAGGGTTAGCGGAACTTTTGTTTTCAAAGTTCATCCCATTTCTTACCCCCCCTTTCGTAGCGCTGGTATTCACTGTCACTGCGGAATCCCGTATCAACGGATAATGCATAGCTGGCCTCATTTTAAGGAGAGGTTTTTTTTGCGTTTATCCGTCGCTCGTTTTCGGGTCGTAACTTGCCACAGACCTGCTGGACGCCGAGATGCCCACATACACACTGGGGGTTCCTCCACTTCCCCGACGCGGTTGTTTCTCCAAGATGGTGACCTGGGGGATAACTCCTGAATGCAGTAGGTCACGATTTTTCGGAAGAAGAGCAATTGCAGACCGCTGCGATGCACAGGAATATATTGCACAAGTCCCCTTCCACCGCACCCACCGGCCTCGCAGTTCCCCCTATCTACATACAAGTATCCATCCGACAGCCATTACCCCTGAATGACATCCACCCCGCCCACCCTCTCCCACCTCTCCCGGCTGACCTCCCCCCACGCCTCATCCGCAACGCCCACGCCCACCATCAACATGCCCATGGCGACAAACGTCCCCGCCAGGATCCCCAGCCCGCCCTTCGCCAGCAACGGGTTCTCGACCGGGCCCGCGTAGAACGGCAACGTGGCGGCGCGGTACGCCAGCCCTGCCACGCCGCCCGCGAAGAAGTTGGTGAGGTGCCACGTGGGGTCGTTCTGGCGCGGGGGGAGGAGGTCTGCTGCCGTCGGTGCGAGGGAGCGGATGTGGGGCGGGGGACCGTTCTGTGTGGCGGATTGGAACGCGCGGTGGGCAGCGACCAGTCTCGCTTTGTAGATCCCCGTGCGGAGGCCCTCGGCGACCGCGAAGAAGCACGCGTAACCTGATGCGGTCTTCAGCCCCGATCGCCAGAAGGCCGTGCGGGAGGGGGCGGCGGTCACGGTGTCGACGGTGGATGGGCGGCCGAGGTGGCGTTGTTGGGAGGCGGACGCTTGCGCGGCGAGGAGGGCGGCGCGGGTTTCGGCGGAGGTTTCGGGGAAGGTGGGGGTGTGGAGGAGGTGGGAGAGGGTCGCGAGGGTGAGGCCGGAGAGGGCGCCGGCGATGACTTGCGCGGTTGGGCCTGAGATGCGCTGTTGTTCGACTGTGGATACATTGGTTGTATCACCCTTTGGGGTTGCGGTTGTGGAGAAGGGCGTCGTTGCTGTTGTTGTTGTTGTTGTTGTTGTTGTGGGAGAGGGTTTGTTGAGCAGCGGCGACGTGATGAGGAACCGCTGGGTCTCTGTGTAGACGCCGTAGAGGGAGACTATGGAGAGAGCCTGTGCGGCGGCGATCTGCAGGCCGAGCGACATCTTCGCTCTGGGGTAGCTTTTGCGGGAACGGGGGAGTGTGGGGGTTTACGGAAGACGCCGATGAGTTCTGGCGGTGTGCGTTGACTTCTGGGGGGAAAAAGGAGGAAAGGAGCGACGCGGAAGAAGCGTGGCTTGGCCCTTGCGGAAACCGACACTTCTGACAGGGGCCTCACAGAAAGGCTTTGGAAAAACCAAGCGAGCCGCCGTATCCCCGTCTTCACATGAAAAAGCATGCAAGCAGAAAGCATCAGAAATTGGTATACGAAAGATGCAGGAAAAAAAAACGTGGAATGTTCTAAAACGGGAGGGGGTCCCGAACGCCAAACCCGACTTCTCCCCACCGGTGTGGGAGATACCCCACCCCACCCCACAAACACCATACAACACACACGAACATCACACCCTCCTAACAACAGCAACGCCCCCACTCATCCCCCTCGTCCCGGCAAACCACGGCACCGTCGCGCGCCAGAAGCTGTGTCCAAAGGCGGCCCAGGTGTCGACGGTCGGGCGGCCGGTGTCGTCGTCGACGCGGGTCAGCATCTCGAATGCCCGCGAGACGTTCAACTCGTTCAAGAAGCATGATATACGCGCTTGCGGGGGTTCGGATACCATGCCTTCCTCACCCACACCCAACGCATGCAGGGTGGCGTTGTAAGTGACTTTGAACGACGCAACGACCCGTGTCTGTTTGGGGTCGGTGAACGCGCGTCTGTAGAGTGTTCGGAGGACGGATTGGTGGGTTGCTGTTGTTGTTGTTGTTGTTCCTGATGTCGGCGGGGAGGCGTCTTGCGTTGCCCATTTCCACCATTTACCCCCCTTCGACTTTGGCGACGGCGGTGAACTCCCGCCCCTCGGCACCTCGTCAACATCCACCCACGTGACACCCTCATCCGTATCCCCGATCTCAACCTCCATGCTCCCGTCAACGACACCCTCCGGCAACGAATGCGCCACATCAACCGTACAAGCCCTCGCACCCGGCGGCCCCTCAAACACCCCCTCAACGTACCCCACCCCACTTTGCGCGTCCCACCCACGTCGGAGATCCTTAACCCGTATCAGATCCGCCGGGGGTACCGCCCCACTCCCATCAGCAGCGACAACCACGGGGGGCTCCGTATCCGCGAGGTAACACACGCCCTGTGTTATCGTTGGCGCCGAAGGGCGGGTTGGGGGCGGAGGGGTGGGGAAGTAATCATCGCACTCCATTTCCGATTCCTCTTTCAGCGACGCGGCCCAGTGGGAGGCTCTCATGGTCCCGGCAACGACGATCTGGACCTGGGATGTTCGCGCGAGGGCCGGTGTAGTCACGTCCCAGGTCTCCATGAACCCGAGTTTCTGCGGTCTATCTTGTGAGAACGGGAACCGCCAGAGCGCGGATATGTATAGCGGTGTGAAAAGTGCCGCTGCGATGTAGACGAGCGCTTTGCGATGTATCCGCGACCTATTGAGTGCGGGCATGAGGTTGAGCGCGATGGGGAGTATGAGGAGCGTGAGTGCGAGGTCGACTACAGTCTCAGGGAGGGATTCGGCGATAAGGCTGGGGATGGCTGTGATGACCAAATCCAGTATGTCGAACAACTCCAAGGTGGGTATAAGTGAGGAGACGAGCATGGCGAGCACCCACGCGTAGCGCTCATACGCTCGGACCGCGGTTTGTTTCCACTGGGGCAACGGGGGGTTATCCTCCGCTATATCCGCGCGCCACCATTTGCGGATGAGGGCGCCTAGGCTGACGTTGAGTGCGACGGCAAGGGCGGAGAAGAAGGCGTAGTCGTAGAGGACGTAGGCGCCCATTATTTTGCGGTCGGAGAGGGCGAGGGCGAGGAAGAGAGTGGACCACCAGAAGCAGAGGAGGCCGTAGGGGATCCAGGTGTGGAGGGAGGGGCCGGCGGGGACTTCGGCTTTGGTGCGGCCGGTGCGGCGTGTGATGCCGTTGTTGGGGGTGTGGGTGGTGGGGTGGAGGAGGGGCGCTGAGGGGTTGGGGGTGGTGGGGTCGTCGTCCTCGTCTTCATCTTCGTCGTCCTCATCGTCGTCGGAGTGGCCGTCCAGTTCGTCGGGGTCGTAGGCGAGCCCCTCGTACCGTTCCCCGGTTTCCTCATCTTCTTCCTCGAACCGATCCGTCGTGGTAGGCAGCAAGTTGTAAACAACCACCGGCGCCTTCCGCAATTTTAACCTGAGCGCGATCCACGGCCATACCGCCTGCATCTGCAATATGACCAGCGCCACGGCAGCGGCGATCCACGCCAGGCTCAGGTGCGGGTTCCCGTACGTCGCGCCGTAATTCAACAACGACTTTAATTTCGACAGCAGCAGCACGACAAACAACGTCGTGAACAGGTTGAGCACAACGAGGAGGTACGCTTCCACGATCGGCTTAACATACCGCCTCATCCCCCTCTTCACGCCATACCGCCTTGCCTCAGCCATCCCCTTCATCCCACTCCCCAGGGCAATCGCAACAAGCAAGAACGACATTCCCGCCTTGTACAGTCCAGCGGTGGTCATGACCATACGCCTCCCCAAGAAATCATAGTAGACGAACCCGCCGTTGGGAAGGGAGTCCTGCTCCTCCTTTTCGACGATGGTGGAGGAGATGCGGGTGAGGAGGTCTGAGTTGCAGACGGAGCGGAGGGTGGAGAGGACGTTGTCGCCCATCTGTTGGACGGCGGTTGGGTCCGCATGGGCGAGGTCGTCGTGGAGGGTGTGGTAGAGATACCGATGGGCGTAGAATGATATGTCGATACCGGGCAGTTGGCCGGCGCCGGCGTACGGTCGGTAGTCGGTGTCACTGGGTGTGAAGAAACAGCGTCAGTATTGAATACCCGCGGGCATATTCGAACGCCAAGCATCCCCCTCACCTTCCCACCATCCCCATCAAATCATCCGCAAGCACCGAAGCATGCGGGTACGGCGCTGACTTTGCAAACACATCCGCCAACTCATAGCTGTTGGTTCTGAACAGCAACGATCTTGTCTTCCCCGCCGTTCCCGTTCCTTCCAAGTTGATGAACCCCTTGATGTCCTGGAACCACGGGTGCTGCAGTAGCGCGTATCCGCCGTACAAGGACATCTCCTCGCCATTGTTAAAGTTCAGAATAACATCGTGATCGAGTGTCGAGCCGTGAACAAGCGCCCTGACGATGTCGAGCATGGCGACGATCCCGATCCCGTCGTCGGTGACACCGTATGAGAGGGGTGCTGAGTCGTAATGCGCGGATACGAGCAACGCTTCCCGCGTATTGGACGAGCCCTTGATGCGTACGACCAGGTTGGAAGATTGGTAATACGCTAGGTTCACGTTGAGGTTTGTGGTGTCCGGTGCCGAGATCTCAATCCAATCATCATCCTTTCCCAAAGCGATTCCCAACGCCCGCGCCTCTCTCACAACATGCTCCAGATACGCCAAGGTGCGCAGATTCGCGTCCGAGTTATACGGCCTGGGTCCAAATTGTACAATGGCCTCCAAATGCTCCCACGCGTGCCCACCGCTGAACGCCGCCGTATTATTGATCGCGACGACTTTCCGCGGCATATTGACTGTCGCTGCACTCCATCGGACGCTCAAGCAGAAAGCGAGAAAGATGAGACATATTAGCACAGTCTGCGCGGTTCTTTTGAAGAGCGGGTGGCTGACCACTGCCGTCCATGGTTTGTGCAGTCCGAAGGCCGGTCGGTGGAGGAGGGTGGAGGGTGAGAATGGGAGGGTGGGAAGACGCGACCATAGTCGTTGCCAGCGCGGTGGCGGCTGGGAGACGGGTATTTCGCTCGTGGATCCGGAGGAGTGCGATGACCGTGTTATTGGGGATACCGGAGGAGAGTTTGCGTCGTTGTTGTGCGGACGACCTGGGCTGCTGGCGGGGAGGCCCGTGGCTTGGACTCTGGGCATTTTGAGCGAACCTCGCCGCCGGCGGAAGTTGCTGCAGTCCTGGCTGGGTGGCGGAGCGTTGCCGTGATGCTGCAAGTCGGGGTCCGAGACCGTCACGGCGAGAGAGTGGACGAAGACTCGACTGCGAGCCAAAAGGTTCGTGGGGAAAGTCGGATGCCAAGATGGGAGTGGGTATTGAGGGTGGGGGTGGCGGTCGGTCGAGGTGGCTTGCTTGGAGTACCTCAGGAAACTACAGCCGGAGTGTATTTATTCTACTGTATGTTTCCAAGGGACGACCGAGGCAGCAGCAGCTCTTGGGTGGCGGTGGACAGCAAGCAAGTGGAGGGGCCACCTTCTTTGGGTATAATACTATTATAGAGGGCAGCAGTGCGGTGGCTGTTGGGAGTCTATGGGAGCAGGTGGGGATTCCCACGGGTCACTTCTCTCCCTCTCTCTCTCTCTCTCCCTCCCTCTCTCTCTGATGGACTGGTGTCAGTCAACACACTGTGATATCACACGCAGAAACACCCACAAGCAGCTGCTTCTTACCTGCCTCTTATCTGCTTGTTTCCATGCACACTCCCTGTGTCATAGCACTCATGATGACGTAACCGACTCTCTCCCTCTCTCTCTCGCTGAGTCTCTCTCACAACCAGCTGCAGAAAACACGCTGCAACAGCCCGTCCCGTCTTAAACCCCCCTCTAGTACTCTACTACTGTATATACTGTACCCATAGCTCAGGCAGCTCAGCCGCAACCGCCCACCCACCACAACAACGCAGCAAACACAATGTCGCCCCGTCTCTTCCGCCAGCCCCGCCTTGCAGCCCGGGCGGGCCTTACCCGCCATCATCTCTCTCCCAAAGCAACCAACATATGCACAGCACCACTCAAACCCCGGCCCTCATCAGTCCTGTTCCCCACCTCCCCCAAACTCTCACCTCCATCACCCCACATCCTCAAAACCCCACCCCAGCGTCGCACCCTCACCCTCTCCTCAACAACCTCCACCTCGGCCCCACACGGCCACGGAAGCGGCGACTTTACCGTCCACCCAACCGATACCCTCCCCTCCATCCCGCCACGTCGCCCGGATACGATCATCACGGGCCCGGAACTCGAGATGGGCTATCCCCGCCCGCATTTGGATACACTCTCCTCGCCAGGGTATGCTTACACGCCATACGCCGTGCCGTCGCGACCGAGACATGATGTAATAGAGGAACGCAGGGATATGGACTCCGACGGCGTGCCGACCCCGCCCGTGGACGATTCCGGCCCGCCGCCGTACCCATGGTTAAAACGCAGGGTCGCGACGATTAGTGTCAGAGTCGAGAGGGAGGAGGGGGTTGTTGAGGAGGAGGTGAGGTTAAGGGATGAATTGGGGGGCCTTCTGAAGTTGGGGTAGGAGATACTGTAGGTGGGAAGGTCATGTATGCATACCCTTTTTGGAAACGTGCATTGCGGTTTTGGCACGAATACGAATACATCAACCGACAGGCCACACACCCACTCACAAGCACGACTGCGTTCGTTGTAGAGCAAAAGACAGTTCGTTTTTATTTTCCGTTTTTCAAAAAAACCAAACCAAATAAAAGTGTATATACAAGAAAGGGGGTATGCAATCCGTCCAAAAAAAACCGCCACCACCAAATTCAACCGAAACCGACTCAATCCGGCGGGGATGTGTATGAAATATGACCAAGTCCGCGGCCAGCATTTTATATCCTCGCAGACCATACGGGGAAATTCCACAACGGTGACGGTTTCACATTTTTCTTCTCCGGCTTGCTTTTCTGCTCGTTTTGGGAGCTGGTGGCTTCGTAGTAAGTTGGTAGGGTGTGCGTGGTCTCTACGATTCTCGGCTGCGATGGTTTTCCGGAGGTGGTGGAGGATTTTTGTGCGGCTTTTTGCGAGAGGATGCTGAACCCGTCGGAGCAGTGCTCGAGGGATGCGTGCCAGTGTTGTTGTGGGTGGGGCATCGTTGTTAAATGTACGATATTGCGAACGTTTGACGTGTTTGTCTGTATTCTCGGATGTGTTTTTCGAGGATAGTGCAATGTTTTTGCCTTTGCTGCTGTGTTGTGTTGTGTTGTGCTGCTATGTAATTGCTTGCTCTGACAAAAGACAAGGAATCCCCACCGCACCCTCTCCCTTTTATATCCGGCCCTTTACTCTTCCAAGTCCCGATGCCACCCCTGTGGGCTAGCCACGGCCTATGCCACATTTCCCTTACTTTTTTTGTGGGAGGGAACGTGGGAACCCCCTCCAACGCGGACGACATGGGGACATTTGACAGATTTGGGGGTGGGCAAGTCCCAAGTCCGCCCCCCACGAAAGAATTAAAAGCGCAGCCACCGACGGCGCGTGGGCTTAGTACGACCATTTTAGAGTGTTCTTCCCTTGTGGACATGGGGACGGAGGGTCCCGGAAGCATGGGGACAGAGAACCTGAAGGGTGTACATGGTTGTGCATCATGATACCCACCGCATCGACTGAATAGTTCATGGCACTGGAGGATGTTAGTAATCCATGCATACCCTTTCGTGGCCTCTCCGACATGGCCATCCCGGCAAACGTTTGCGACATGGAAGGGACCTTTGACCGGTGGACCAGCCCTCACGACCGCAACGTTTGACACAATTTAAGCTTCTTCTGTATGTACGGCGGAGAGCGGAGGCCTGGGCTTTGGCACGCGGCTCTGAGCTTTTCAGGGTCTTGTGATGTGCGGTGATGTCGGAAGATGGGGGGCTGGGTTGTTCATTATTGGGACGCCTTTGGTTTCTTAATGGGGACATGCTAGCTGGCTTGGGAAGTATTGCATCGTTGATGAATGTGGAGGAGACCTATTGGCCGCTGGAGATGCAATTTGTGAAGACGGTTGTGTGAGGATACCGGCCCATTCGACCGCGAGATTGGAGGTATGTACGAGCTCCCAGACGGCGTCTCCCGATAAACCCATTAGGCAACTTTCCCTTGCCACTATTGTGCATCATGAGCGTCTGTGCTTGGCTGCGACAGGTTACGTGCGTGTGTATGAACTCTGAACAGCGAAAGAGACGCTTGATGCGTGTTGGCTCCGGCACATGCTGTCGAAAAGGAGCGACATGGCCTCTCAATGAGTCACACTCGCATCGATGGGAAGGCTTTCCCCAAGCGCCTTTGTTGGACACTGAAGCGGGACGAGCAGACATTGCTTTGCACAGGCCGCCATAGACGGGGTATCTATTGGCGCCCTCTTTGGCCAACCGGCGTAGCATTGGGAACGGGCTCTAGTTTAGATAGATCAAAACGCCCGCAGTCTCCTCCCATCGCCCATCATACCTCCAACCATGCCTTCCCCCCACCTCCTCACCCTCCAATCCCATCTCAACACTCTCCTCCCCTCCCGCCCCGCACTCCGCGACAGCATCCTCCCCACCCTCCTGCACACCATCTCCTCCATCGCCGCCTCCCTCCGGACCTCCTCCCACGTCTCCCAAATCGGCACAGCAAACGCATTCGGCGACGCCCAGCTCAACGTCGACGTCCTCGCGGAGACCATCATCCGAACCGCCATCAACGATTGTCCACGTATCGTTACAGCGAGCAGTGAAGAGGACCCCGTCGAACGTGGAGTGAATCCGATCCCGGAAACAGACGATGGGGAGATCTACACACTGGCGTTCGATCCACTGGACGGGAGCTCGATCATCGCCCCGAACTGGGCCGTGGGGACCATCATGGGGCTCTGGGACGGCCGCACGGCGCTCGGGCCGGACCCGGGGGCGACGCTGGTCGCGGGGATTTTGGGCGTGCAGGGCCCGCGCACCACCGCGTTTGTCGCCATCCGATTGCCGGGGTGTGAGGGGACGTGTTTCGAGGTCGGGTACGATGGGGATGAGATGGTTGTCGTGCGCGCGAATGTGTCGTTGCGACAGGGAGGGTTGGGCGGGACCCGCTACTTTGCCCCCGCCAACCTCCGCGCAGCCGCCTCCCACCCGGCTTACATGTCGCTTGTATCCCGCTTCATCACCGACTCGTACACCCTGCGGTACAGCGGCGGCCTGGTCCCTGACATCGTGCACTCGCTCGTCAAGGGTCACGGTATCTACATCTCGCCCGTGACCGCAACAAGTACAGCGAAACTGCGCCGGTTGTATGAATTAACGCCGGTGGCGCTTGTTGTGGAGTGTTGCGGGGGCGCGGCGGTGGATGAGGATGGGCAGAGGGTTTTGGGGAGGAGGGTGGAGGCGACGGGGGAGAGGGGCGGGCTGGTTTGTGGGAATAGGGAGGAGGTGGAGTTTGTGAAGGGGGTGCTTTTGGGTTGATTGTCCCGGGGGTGGGGTGGAAAGCGGAACGAGCGTAGGTTGAGGCCTCCGGGGGGTGCAACTCTCGATACCTTTTTATGGCATCTTGCAGTTGGCCTTTTCTGACGCTTTTCGTTCACAGTCATACCGACATTTGCTCCGTCTTGCTTTTGTAAATATATAGACTTTGGCAGTGGGTGTGTGGAATAGACGCGGGGGAGCATGGAATACCTTGACACATTGCTTTTCTATCTGGACCGTGAGTCGCTCCGCGGGGGGGGGGCCGGGGGCCGACCACTGTCCATTCATACATCCTACACCTGCAATCGGCAATTGAGGGGGGGAGTGCCTCCGACGTGTTGGTGGTCCACGCTAGGGACAACTTGAAGTTTCCAGAGTTGTTGCTGATCTTCTCTGTACCGACTGACGGTAAGCGACAGCGCGTCGTCGCACCAGTCAGACCCCCCCAACTTCTCCACAAATCCCCCATCGTGGAGGCAGCGACGACGGGATTACCAGTGCGTGGACCGGGGCGAGAAAGATTTAATCGACATGCTGGGCGTTCCCCTATTGGGGTTGTTTCGACTCACTTATCGGCCACCACCCAAGAAGGGATGTGAGTTTAAATTCGCCCCTCCTATTGGGAAACGAGGAAGGAGCACACATCGGTCATACGACGATCCCTTCTTCCCTTGTCCGTGTACGCACATGCATCTCAAGCTAGGGAACGGCAAGTTTTGTGATGCACGGGCTTTTTTGTAGGGAAGGCCACCTCATGCTATTTTTCGATAGCCGTCGGTGCGTTCAACTCACATCGCAGATGTTGCACGCTGTCGTCAGCAGATACCATGGCCGCTTTCATGGTTGACAGGCGTCGGTCGCTCCCTGTGATTCGCAGACTGCTTCTGACCGACGGCACGGTTTGATCGCGTGACTGAAAGGCTGCACTGTGGGTTCTGGAGGCCAGGAAACACCCTACCCTACTGTGGGTCCCTGTCCATCACCGCACACCAGGGGCGCTCGAGGTGCATCCATCCCGCGGGCAACCACGAGGATCCAAAGGCAAGATCGAGCGATTTGGGATGTAGTCCACAGGGCTCCATCACAACAGTGATATCGCCATAGAGCTGTTCGGGCATTGTTCGACCCAGATCTTTGGCGGCTTGCGAGAGGCGGAAGAAGAATTTTTGGCTCCAGTTCGCCAATTCTAGAAGATGTTTGGAACCCATACTTTTCATCCGCCTACGTCGTGCGACGGCTTCGACCTTCTAAACGGCGACGAGGCAAGCACCGTGAGGAGAACCAACAGAATCTTACCGACGGATCGAAAACCAACTCGACGTCGGGCTCGGTCGGGCGTGTCTTTCGACCCTACAAAGCCGTTGCGGAGATCAAGCGATGATGCTCCCGTACCGCCTCTCCCGAAGAGAAATTTGGCCCTCAACATGACCGCTTGTCGGTGAATAGCGACACCCAGTTTCCGATCGAGACTTCCGAACTATGTGCGCAACAGAGCCACCATCTCGGCGTCGCAACATACGGGCAGACCGTTCTCCGCATTGCACTTGGTTGTCACATCAGAACATGCACATCGGTCAGCAACGCACGTCAGGTGACAAAGGGCAAACGGGCATCAATGCACCCACATGTACGTACCCACTTGAGGAGCGTTGGGCCGGCTGAAGTTGTCAGCGCTGATAGCATACGTTTCCTTCACAAAGCAGTTGACGTACAGGAGAAAGTGCCGTGGATGGCCATCCTTGGTGTATGGCCACTAGGTCTGGTATCATCGCTGGAACTCGCCAATCTGCTCAAACATGCGTACGCGAGGGCCGTTTCTCAAAACATTCGAGAGGTTACGGGTTTCTCGCCCTGGACGGTCCGCTGAGGGAATTTTGAGCGCTGGTGTGATGGCCTAAGCTGTGTATGCCTGGAAACAAAACATGAATGTGATGGATACCAGGAGGGTTCTCTTGAAAGCGGTCTCGTCGTGATGCATAGTAGCTGTGAGAAAAGGAAGGGAGAAAGCGTGAGGGGGAGCAAGTGACGGCGACGGTGACAGTGTCCGATAAAGTCCGACACCGCGTAATATCTCTCGCCCTCTCTCGGCCCCACAGTCACTTAGGAGACGGGTGACTTGCTGAGCGCCAGCCCCCTTTCGCCCAGCGCATAAAAAGAACCCTCGCTTCTTCCCTTCCACTTCCAATCTGCTTCCTCCAATCAGCACGTACCCATAGCCCGCCCGCTCCCTCAGCGGCCCACCCACAGCGTCCCCCCAACTCCACAACACACTACACCACCCCTCCTCCTACACACACACACCACACACTCTTCAAGATGACCGGACGCGGAAAGGGCGGAAAGGGTCTCGGAAAGGGCGGCGCCAAGCGTCATCGCAAGATCTTGAGGGATAACATCCAGGTAGCCTCCGAAACACCACTTCTCGTCCCTTCCTCTCCTTCTCTCCTATTCTTCGTCGGGTGTGCTGGACAACCCTCCTATCTCTTTGACCTGCTCCAAACTCATCGTCCCACCGCATTGTGATTCCGCAGGGTATCACCAAGCCCGCCATTCGTCGTCTCGCCCGTCGTGGTGGAGTCAAGCGTATCAGGTACGGTTCCACCTGCGCACCTCCTTCCTCAAGCCCTCACTCATAGAAGCTCACTCACACCGTTCTCTACTCTCCACCACCCCAGCGGTCTAATCTACGAGGAAACCCGCGGCGTCCTGAAATCCTTCCTCGAGAATGTCATCCGCGACGCAGTGACCTACACCGAACACGCCAAACGCAAGACAGTCACCTCGCTCGACGTGGTCTATGCCCTCAAGCGCCAGGGCCGTACTTTGTACGGGTTCGGTGGTTAGGCTGTGCTAATCGTCGGACGCATGCCTTGTTCTACTTTTTTGTTACCCACCCCCTCACTGCTCTGTGTCGAGCTTGTTGTCGTCGCTATAGGTGGCAATGGTGTCTGTAGATACCACGACTATCGCCCCCCTCGCATATCATGTGGGACTCCCATTCTTGTTTATAGGCCCTCCCCACCTTTTTGTCTTTTGAGAAATAAAAGCCTTCCAGTCCCTCTTTTCTCAACGACGGCGTTTATACTATCACTCGAAATATCGATTGTTACAGTTGTCATGGTGGTGGGATTCATAGGAATCTTTTGAACGACATATGTACAGGAAGTACTATCGATAGCGGGGAAGATGATGCTGCTTATGTACACTTGGGAGATGTAACAATGTTCATCGTTTGCGTGAACGCGGACGGCCGCCTACACCATTCGATCCAACGTTTTCGGTACGGGAAGGCATTCAGTTCATCCTTTCGGCGACGGCGTTCGACGGTCGAAACGGGGGAGAGGCCTAGATATAGAGAGGCCGATATGAAATCCAAAAATCGCAGGTAGGAGGCACGAAAAAACGAAGGGAAATTCCCCTTCAGCAGGGTGGAGGCGCCCCAAAACCCCTCCTGCTTACACTCCACCCTCCCCACCCTCCTCCTCCCTCTTCACCACCCCTTCCTCCATCTTCACCGCTCCCCCATCCACTCCCGCCCCAGCCCCTCTCCCACTGACCCCCGGCGGCAACGCCGCCCTCGAGTCCTCCTCATCCTGCGGATCCATGACCCCCGTCCACCCACTCCCCGGCGCATTGAGCAACAGCGTATTGGCGCGCGCGACGAGGGAATCGGCGATCAGCGTGAGCGGGTGGTGGGCTCCGTTGTACAGGCGGCAGTTGTTGGCGACGAGGTGCAGGTCGCGCATGAATTCCGAGGGGGTTTTGTAGAGGTAGTTTTTCACATCCTTTGCGAGAGCAAGACGATGAGTGAAAGAACTAAAGGGGATGTAAAAAGAAACAAAGCAAGATGGAACCTACATCCCGAATCTGCTCCAAAGTCTTCGGCTTCCTCACAATCACATAGTAATCCGGCACATGCACCGCCGAAACCGGTCTACAGAATTCATACGCGTCCGGGTTGGCCACGAGGTCGGTGATGATGCGCTCGAGGGTGGATGAGAGCTCGACTTCGGAGTTGGCGCGGCGGCGGCCGCCGTAAGATTTCGGGTGGTGGGGAAGGAGGTAGTCTTCGACGACGGATGGGTGGGCGTAGTGGACGGAGCCGCGTTTGCGGTGGGTGGGGTTGGTGTCGGAGTGGTCGGGGGGCCAGAGGTGGCCGGCTTGGGCGTTTGCGACTATGGGGGGGGGGGGGGGGGGGGGGGAGGCGAATGGTTAAATCCAGAGGCCCATGACGCGAAACGCTCACGATTCAACCCAAAAAAAAAATGCGGAGATGTAAGGACTCACGAGACGGATTCCGGATCCTCAACACCAACGGCTCATGCGCCGGCTCCTCCTCATGCGCCTCCCTATACGCCCGCCTCCTCTTCCCCTCCTTCATCTGCATCACATGATCCTGCACATTCTTCCGTTTCCGCCGTCGCTCCGTCTCAGGGTTGTCCTCCCCGCGCTGCTTCTCGGCCGCCTCCTGGCTCTCAATAATCGCGCGCTGGCGTAGGTACGCGTTGATGATTTTCATATCTGTGATGACCTCCGATTTCTCCTCCTCTTCGCCGGTGGTCGGGTTGCGGTAGATCCGCCGGATGGTGAGCCGTTTGCTGCGGCCTTGTTGGCCGTAACTGGTGCCGCTTTCGGCGATGGAGGTTGCGTCGTCTTGTTCGCGGTCGCGGGTGGTTGAAGGGGCGCGGTGGTTGTCGTCGTCGGAGAAGATGTCCGAGTCCGAATCGAGGTGGTTGCCTTCGGAGGCCGTGGCGGGGGGACGGGTCTGCCCTGCTGCACCTGGGTCCGTGAGACGTTGATCGCTGTACCCGCCACTGTACTGCCGCCTTCGCTCATCCTCCTCGGCCATCTCCATCTGCTGTTGTCGCGAACTCAGCGCCTCGATGTCAAACTGTGTCTCCTCGCCTTCATCAACAGGCGGGTCCGTAGCGCGTAACGACGCAAGCTGGGCCGCCCAAATGCGTTTGATCTCCTCGCGATACACCTGCTGCTGTTCCGCAAACGAGAACCGATGCGATCCTTTGGGTTTGAGACTCTCCCGTTCCGCGCGGTCTTCCGCACTCTCCCCAAAACGCAGGAACGGCTCCTTCATGGACGCGCGGATGAAACTGAAGGCTTCCCCGCGGCCGGACGGGTCGCCGGGGCCATAGAGCTTGATCATGCTTTTGTTCTGGCTAGCCGAGACGAAATTCTTGGTCGTCGTCCATGGCGCGAGCTGCACCTCGATGTCGCCCGTGGCTTCGTCTTCGTCGTTCTCATCGTCCATGGCGGCGATGTCAGAGTATCCGATGTCTGTCAAACGCTGCTGGCCGGTCTGCATGCTTTCCTGTAAACAGATCATCTCCGGCGTAACCAACCGCCTAATCTCCTCCTCATTCGGCAACCTGACCCCCTGCTTCAACTTCCACCACCCAGTATTCTCCCCCTTCTTCGCAAACTGCGCAAACTCCTTCAACCTCTGCTTCAGCTGCGTCTCGGTGAAATGCGGGAACAGCTTCACGATCGAGTCGTATTTCAGCCGTTTGAACGGGTCTTTGTGCATGTTGCGGAACGTCACCGCTTGCAAACGGCCTTTGATCGTTTGTGTGATCTTGCGCGATTGCGGGCGCGGAACTTCTTGGAGGGGGTAGGTCTGCCCGACGGTGAAGAGGTTGGGGATCTCGCGCAGGAAGTACTTTGTTTCGCCGTGGAAGGTCTGTTTGATGACGAGGAAGTCCGTGTCGCTCGCTCGGTGCTCGAAGATGGGGGCGCGGAACATGTTATTGGTGATGGCCTGCAAGGTCTCCCCCGGTTCGACGTCTCCGAAGCCGAGGAACGGTGATGCGTCCACTTCTTCCAACAGGAATGGCGTCCCCATCTCCATCTGCGGGAGCGTGGTGTCCTTGGCGCTCGACTTCCGGTAGTAGTTGTATATCAATGTTGCCATCCCGGGGTTCATCAGAATCGGGGGGTATTCTTCCGAGTACTCTAGTAAAGCGTATCCAGTCGCGTCTTTTAACGTGATATCGCTCGGATTGCGCATCATATCCGAGGTGTCCTTGCCCTTCGATTTCTTCTTTTTTAGGCGTACCCGTGTGAAGCGAATCGTATTGCCTTGCGTGAATCGCAGACCTGGTCGATGGAAGGAGCGCAGCTCTTTTTTTGATAGGTTGTACTTGTACCACTGTGGGTGCAGTTTGATAGCGGGCAGTGCGTGCTGCAGGGTTGCTGGGCCGTATGTTTGTCGCACGCGATCGGCGCCAACGGCTGTTTCGTTCTCGTAGTACCGGTCATGCGAGATGTTGAATCGTTTTAGTTTCCAGGCATTTGATGCATCGCTTCGGTTATCTCGCCATCGGGATGTTGTTTGCTTTTGCGCGACCGCCGGAGTGTGAGGCGTTTCGGACGGGTTTGGCTCGAGGGGTGAAGCGGCAGTGTCATCTGGACTGTCCCAGTGCACATCGTCCTCCCAATTCATCTCCTCCAAGTCATAATTTCGCAGGGCGAATCTATCGACAATGCTCTTTTGCGGACCGCGCTCAGAAGATACATGATCTGATTCGTCATCCTCCCACAATATCCGGTCCTCCCACGTCTCCAGAAGCACAGGATATAGGGCAGGATGCAAGTCCTCGAGCCAAGGTTCAGGTTCCTCCTTTGCAGAGTCTGGTGATGCCGGCTCTAAACTTTCCAACGCCACCTCACGGACCCTTCCTTCTGCCCGTGGCAGCTGTGATGGCAGCTGCTGATCGAACAGCTCCCGGTCATCGCGCGCTACAAAATACGGCACGTTCCGAACCGACTGTTTCATCCGCCCCATCTTTTTCACAGGCTTCGGTTTCCTAGCCATGCTAGCAGTAAACATCGTGCTGAAGTGCATAAACGAAGCATCGTAACCCGGAAACAGCCTCGCCAGTCGGGCTTCGTCGTATATCTCGTCGGCATGGGGTTGTCGTTCGGCGGCGTGATCCATGTGCCCGTTTACCCCATTCAGATGCGGTTCTGAGGATATGGACTTTGGTGTCATCAATGTCGGTGGAAGCTGAGACGGCATCTGTATGGCAGGCTGCGGCAAGGGTATATCCTTGAGGACGTCATCTTCGGCTAGATCTTCGTTGCCGATCCCGGAAAAGTCCTCCGCGTCCAGGTTTGGCTGCACGATTTCTCCGCCAGCTCGTGCCCCATCCTGCCCATCGCTGTCCCCTCCTAACCCGAAGTCGCCTCCCAACAAAGCACTCAGGTAGTCCCCGGAATCCTCCAGAGTCTCTCGAAGTTCCTAATGCATGGCAATTAGTCCCGAGTCCGACTACATGCCTGTTTCAGTGCGGCAACTTGAGTCTTCCCACTCACCTCCGGCAAGTCGGCATCTTCTTGCAAACGACCAGTCTTCTCGTCAACATTTCCAAACAAGTGGTATAGAGATGACATCCTGAAGGTTTTCTGTACAAAACAAGGACTGCTTCGCCAAAATAGAAGAAACTACGCTATGTGTACCGCCCGCATTTTTTTCAGTCGCTGGCTTATGCAGGTGTGTATCCCAAGGTCAAAGGCGGGTTCTGGTGGGTGCCGTTGGCGGGTATCCTTATCGAGTCTTGGGCGGGAATGTCTGCCGGCCTGAATGTCAAATGTCGGGAGTCCTCAAAAGCGCGCTCTCCTTTTATGCCTTTTCCACTCACTACTGCTGCCCTGCTACTGCCCCCACGGACATATGCATCCTGAGGAACCTTCGGATAGGACGCCGACCGCAAAGCGCTCCTACACTCCCAAGAAAAGGACCCTTTCTACTCAGCTCGTTACAGTACCTCTACGCCAATATGTCCCACTACGACTCCTCCGTCCCAAAAATAATCGCCGAAGACGCCCGCGCCCTCAAATTCCGTCGACGCATTCTCAGCGCACGTAAGTCCCTCACCCTATTCAATCCTACCCTCCAAGAAGGATCTAATTTCCTTCCACAGGAAACCTGGAAACCCCGCCAAAAGTCAAAGCCTTCAAAGTCTTTGGTCGGTTTGCAACCGTCGCCGCGGTCTCGTTCATGGTTTTATCGGCGGACTGGGGGGATGGCGAGCACTGCTTTAGCGGGGTACGGTTGAAAAGTTGGAATGTTGTGGGCTGTTTGGAAGGAGTGGGTGGAAAGCTGATGTATCTCCTGCGTTTAGGCAAGGAGGTGGTATGACCAGAAGAAGATGGAGATGTTTGCGCTGTCGAAGGAGGATGAGGAAGGTCAGTCCTGTGATTGATGGATTCGAAAGTCTGACGCTCTCGGGATGGTTACTCAAACATATGTCATTTGGGATTGTGTAGAGCTGCGAGCGACGGGAAAATGGCCGATACCAACGCACAGCAACACACAACGGCCATCGATAGGGAATGCAGAAGCTGGTCCAGATGGGTCAAAAGGACCGATATTTCCTGGGAAGAGTTGAGCGGGGGGATCTTGGATGTCTTGGGGTGTTACTGGATAGAGTTAGAAGGAGGGAATTGGGCTTTCTACCGCACTGCAGACGCCAAATCGCTAATGATGCAGTGGATGTCGGCATGCAGAAGGAACATGGGGCTTGTGAACACCCCAAAGAGGTCGAGCAGAGCAATGGTGGATGGAACGCGGAGCGCTTACGATCTGGCTGGGACTCCACTATGCTGAGATGAGCCGGGGTTCCCCTCTGCATAGACGATTCCTCGACCGCACTTTGACAAGCACATCGCATCCCCGGACGTGCTACCCCTGCAGTAGAGGGTCTTCTTCATGGGAAAGCGATTTGTTCCTCCCCCATTGAACGCATATCTCTCATTTAGCATGGAAGGGTTTCTGGTTTCGCTTCACAGCTTAGTGCCACTATCTGCGTTCACTGGATGTTGATGTAGTGTAATGAGATCTATGTGCATCAGAGATAGAAGTTCTGTCCATGCATACCCTGAAGATCCAGTCATAGCTTGTACGTCGTAGTTGTGTATGTGAGTTGGTAGATATGTGGGGTCAGTCGGCGTCCTTACGATGGCAGCCTCTGAAGGGAAACGCGCGCTTCTGATCAAAGTTCAACGTTTCGCAGTTGGCGCTTTCCTCTCGAGCTCTGATGAAACCCAACATCGACGGAATGGCAGACCCAAGAAACCCCACATACCAACACCAACACCACCAGCAGCAGCACCACCAGCAGCAGCACCACTCCGGCCCACCATCCCCCCCACATCCACACCCCGCCATGCACCTGAAACAGCAACATACATCACAACATCCCCAACAACAGCAATATCATCAACAACAACAACAACAACAACAACAACATGCCCCCTTCCCCAACACTCATGTCCAGGGTTCTCAAAGTGCTCAAAGTGCTCCAAGTGTACAGGGTCCCCCACAGTCCCTACCCCCGAATGTAGATCTCGTGACGCAGCAGCAGGTGCAGCAAATGATGCAGGCGTTTTGGCAGGTGGGGTTTATATGCACGGTCCCCTCTCCCTTTCGAATGGATACACTGACTTTTTTTTTTGAACTTAGCAAACCCAAATGGAGATGGAGACCGGGCCGTTGGACTTCAAGTATCACCAACTGCCGCTGGCGAGGGTGAAGAAGGTGATGAAGGCGGATGAGGATGCTAAGGTATGTTTTGGACTAGCCCGGGTACGTCGCAGTGATAAGTCACTTACAATATCTTCCATTCTCAGACCATGGTAATTATCCCGCAACACGAGGGTTGAATGAGGGGGTGAATGGTGTCTAACCCACGGGACCCACACAGATGATAAGCGCCGAAGCACCCATGATCTTCTCCAAGGCCTGCGAGATCTTCATCATCGAGCTGACGATGCGGGCGTGGATCCACACCGAGGAGCACAAACGGCGCACGCTGCAGAAGAGCGATGTCGCGACGGCGATTGGGAAATCGGATCAGTATGATTGTGAGTCGGGTGGCGGGGATGGTGTGATGCGACTGGGGGGCTGATTGTGGGTGCAGTTTTGATAGATATTGTGCCGAGGGAGGAGATGAATAAGCCGGCTGCTGCGCCGACTAAGATGGTATGTTATAGGCGGGTTCATCTGTGGGGTTCGTGTATTGGAGTGGGGACTGACGTTTGCGGTTTGGGGTTTAGGAGCAACCTCCGGCGGCGTATGCGTACTATCAGAATCCTGTGCAGTACCTTTCGGTAAGCCCACAGATCGCCGACAGCGGTTTCTCTCCGTTGAGATTTGTCTGATCACCGCTATCGTTCATGCATATTTAGTCACTGAGTCCAGAACAACAGCAGCAATTGCTCGCGTATCAAATGCGGGTGAACCAGGTACGGCCACTTAATACATAAGTGCTTCCTACAATTTGGCCCCCAATTTGATTGACGCCTTTTTATGTCCCTCAGCAGCCAGTCCCACACACGCAACACCTCCCCCAACCCCCACAATCCCAACAACACCCGCCACCACACCCACAGCAACTCTCTCAACCAGACACCAACAGCATCCGGCACCTCACAGACGATTCCCCATCTCAACCATCATCCAGTTCCCAACAACCTCGCGTGGCGCAAATACAACATCAACATCAACAACAACAGCAACAACAGCCACAGCAAGCCGGACAACAGCAGGGCATACCGCCGTATTATATGCAGCAGTATCAGCAGCAGCAGCAGCAGCAGCAGACGGGGAGTGCGCCGCCGGCGGGGAGTGAAACTGTGGTGGTGGAGGAGAGGAAGATTACCCCGGAGGAGGTTGGAGGAGAGGGTGTGAGTAGGGAGACGTCGTGAGTGATTGATAGGGATGGGAATCGCGCGCGAGTGATGGAGAGCATTTTTTGTATCATGGGAGAAGACGGTGAGGCAGGAGGCTCTTTACTACGTGCAGGATGCCTTCACGGGTGTGAGAGCGATCGATACAGTGGGGGTTTTGGGAAAGCGGTACCTGTATACATATGCATACACAATTCCAACGGGCCCGTTTGTCGGTGCTGCTTTTTGAAACTGAACATCCATTTGTCTGCAACGATTAATGATTGAAGCGAGCCTGGGGTGGTTGCGAAACACCCCTGCATATGGGATGAGCGTCTCGCAACCACCGTAGGATCTATTTCTGTCGGTGTAACTCGATGTCTCACTGAGACTTGCCAACATCAACGAACGAAATACTGTATATACAGTAAGTTCTCTCCATTTGATTGCTCTTTTTCCCTCTTCACCAATCGCTATGCCCCACGATCCGATCCCACTCCAAAGGCGCTGGGGGTCCAGGCCGCCCGTTTGTCTTGTCCGCGGTTATGATGGCAGCGAGCTTGAAGAGGAAGATCCAGCGGTTCTTCGCCACCGACGCCTGGTCGACGTTGAAGTAAGAGGCGAGGAATGGGTCGTGGGTTGGGTCGTCTGCGTGGCGTTCCCAGTTGAAGTTGTAGTCGACGTTTTGGAGGGCGGCGGGGATGGTGGGTGGGAGGGTGGTGGTGGCTGCCTGTTGTTGTGGGGAGGGGGCGGGGGGAGCCTCTGGCTTGGTCTGAGGAGGGTTTTGTGCGGGTGTTGTGATGGGCTGGGAGGAGTGATGGTGTGGAGCGGAGTGCGAGTGAGAAGACTGAGACATGGTGACTTTGGGGGCCGACGGACGGATAGGCGGAAGTTGCAGAGTCCCAGTACAGTGCTGGGTAGGTAAAGTGAGGGGAGCTTGCCATGGGGATGCTCCTTGCGTCTCCTTGCGTCTCCTTGCCTTGCTTCTCGTTGCTTTGATACACGCGAGCGGTTTGGCCTCTTTGGAGTCTTTGGCCCTCGTCCGCAAAGTGATGACGGCAGAGAGGGCACCGCTCGCCCCAGACCTTCCCACCCACATTCCCACCCTTCCCAAACTACCACCTGCATGTATATACCTGCATGTACCTGCATGTACTCCACTTCTGTTCAGCTCACCCCTGGCTCTACTGACTGAACGGACTGAACCGCATTGTCGACCTTGCTGCCACATGCGGCCAACCTTGTTTGGACTTCCGGCCGCTCGCCTGTACCTATTTTTGGAGCGACAGCTTATCTGAAACCGAAGCCTTCACCGGACTCATTCCCGCCCTTTCGAACCTGAAGAGGAAAACCGCTGTCTCTTAACTGCCTCCTCCGTCTGCTGAGCCGACTCAACCGTTCGCACTTTGCCAACTTCCATCAACCGGGGTTTGCACGATATCTGAAGAAGACGAGAACGAAAAGGTGATTTGAAGCAACTGGCCGAGGACTGTATATATATACCTCCGACCCTTGTACACAGCACATATACATATATACCGACGACCGTCACCTGTAGAAAGAAGAAACACCAGACGAATGGACTCCCTATCAGCATTAACCACCAGCCTGCTCACGACCTCTCCACCCACGCCCAAACCCCGCTCCAGCGTCCTCGACGACTCCATGTCCCGCGGCGGCCGGTCCCGCCCGTCTGGGACACTCAAAGGCCATATTCACTTCGCGCTGGGCACCTTCGCCCTCATCAAAGGCCGCGAGGACGACGCCCTGGACCATTTCCTGCGCGCGGGCGAAGAAGGCGTCGCGAGCGGTACCGCCGTGTCTGGGTTCTTCAGCGAGTTTCGGATGGGCCTTGGTGGGGCTACGGACGAGGATGGGGAGCGGTTACGGCCCACAAAGGAGAATTACGAGACGGCGGAAAGTCTGTATACGATGGCCGCGTTGAGGGGCAGTGGGCTGGCGATGGCGCGGTTGGCGTTTTTGAAGACGCATGGACGGGTCGGGATCAAGATCAACCATGCTGAGGCGGATAAGTGGAGACGGGCGTGTGCGGGAGATGGCAAGACGGTGGGCTTGGGTGGTGGGAAAGGCTCGGATGCATTGCAGTGGTTGCAGTTCGTTGCGGATGCTGGTGTGCCTACCGCCGAGTTCTGCCTTGCGCTGTGCTATTTCAACGGGATCGCTACCGATGAGGACAATAGCAAGGCGTTCTATTGGTGCGAGAAAGCAGCTCAACATGGTGTCGCCGGCGCGCAGAACGTGTTAGGGAACCTGTATGTCGAAGGGCAAGGCTGCGAGACCAACCCAACCATTGGACTCGGGTGGTACATCAAAGCGGCCGCGCAGCGCGAAGCCGCCGCCATTTACAACATCGGCACGCTCTTCGAACGCGGGATCGCCGTCGAAGAAGACACGGCGCAAGCCTTTGCATGGTACGAGCGTGCCGCCCGCTTCGGCTCCATCAATGCCATGAACACCCTCGGCATCTTCTACGAACAAGGCATCGGCCTCGACCACTACATGCCCTTCCACGCCGTCCGTTGCTACATCGACGCGGCACGCATGGGCCACCCGCACGCGCAATACAATCTCGGCCGGTGCTACCACGAAGGCTTCGGGATCGTGCGGGACGACAGCAAAGCGTCCCTGTGGTTCACCCAGTCCGCACACCAGCACCACGGCCTCTCCCAACTCTCCCTGGGGATATGCCACGAACTTGCCCTCGGCGTCCCCCAGAACGCGACGTTGGCAATGCATAATTACCGCCTGGCCGTGCAGAACGGGTGTGAGGAGGTCGCGGTAAGGCTTGCGCCTCATGCGGCTTGCCATCTCCTACCCCGTGCACGGTTATTGCTGACCCCGCCACGCACACCCACTCATGTCGCGCGCATCCACGCCCTCCCCGTCGAACTCATCGAGCACATCCTCACCTTCGTCCCCTCCACGCCCCTCCCGCAACCGCACCTCCGCGCCCTGTTCAACATCGCGGCGACACCTGCATCCCTGTTCTCTCACCACATGCGGACCAAAACAACATTCCTGGAACTCCTGGGGCTGGCGCATCTGAGCATCGGAAATTTGACTCTGGACACGTGCGATTGTACCCGGTTCGACGACTCGGTGACACCCACCGAACGGAATGCTGCTGCTGCTGCAACAGCAACAACACAGCAAACACCGCAACACTGCAGAGCAATCAAACACGTCGTGCAAGCCATCGAAGACGCCCAAATTCGACCCCCCCGGAGTATCGACTGGAATCACCACCGCCACCACATGAACCACGCCGCACCAGCAGCCGAAGCCTCCACCCACCCCTACGCCACCAGAGAGGAGATGGAAACAGGCTACGAGACGCCATCGCAGCGCACGCCGACACCACGCGATCTGGATATCGCCGAGGCATGGTGGAAGGTCGGCACCGGGCTGGAGAGACCGGTATCGGAGATGGGGGATGACGGGGCGTCGTCGGCTTCGTCGGCGGCGTCGCTGGGGGGTTGGTGAACTACAACATCTTTCCGCATACATTCACGCACTCACGCACAAACATGGCATCACAACATTTTGCAACACACACAAACACCGCATTTCAACATCCACACCACGATCTGATTCAATCATTTCACATGCACGGCGTAGGGCAATTTTAGAACCGTAGGCTTTAGCTGCCCCCCCCCCACCCCCCCCCCCCTCCAGCATACCATATTACATCACATCACATCACATGGCATTCATACCATCCACAACACACATCATGTAGATTGTTTTAGCGTAGTTTGTAGTTGATTCGATCGGCGTACGATTCTTCTTGCGTCAGTTTGAGGCGTTTGTATGTATTGTATGTCGCTTGGTCCTTGCAGTATATACTTCCTTTTTGCAAGTTCTTTTGAGTTTTGCTGGATATCCAAGATGAGACCGGTGGGGAGATGATGTCCGGATGGCCCTGGGTTTTTGTGAAGGTAACGGGGTTTGTAAAACCATGGCTGTGGATCATTGGCTGTTATCCTTTACGCCGGTTCCATGCCAGCTTTCCATGTCAGCTTCCCGCTCTTGATTTCCGCGCCCGGTTCCATGTCAGCCCATGCCTTTTGCCACCGTCTTCCTTCCTTTTCAGCTCATACATATTACATTTCCGTTATGTTTTGAAGTACACTCATTGGGGGGTTTGTTTGCCCGACCCCCTTCCAAAAAGCTAGATACAGAACTATACAAGACCTATTCGTGGTGATACAGTATGTAGGCAGGCCCGCTTCCATTAGTTTACACGCCGTTTTTCCTGATCAGTTACGCACTGGGCCCGATACTCGTATAGCGACAACGACCCATCTGCCTGCGCGGCTCAGTCTTGAGCCGGAGCCAAGGCAATGACCGTGAAATTAAGGTTGTCGGGATCTCGCCCCATAAACTGCTGGACGATTTTCACCGAATCTTTGAGGACATCGTCGCTTGGTCCGTGGTTGATGGGGAACGGTTTGCGACCTTTTTTTTGCGGGATGCGACGTTAGGATTTTTTGTGCGATGTGTATTGAAAGGAAGCAAGAATGGGTTACCATCCAACTCATAGAGATGCCCGTCTTTGCGGACGAAGCAGATGAAGTGTAGGTCTACATCTTGGTCCCTAGACGGGGCCTGTAACAAGGATTTAGTGTCCGTCGGACCCACGAATCTGCATAACATGGGATGCTTACCGCGGTCTGGCCAGCTTGAGAGCTGACATGGCATGATGGGGTGAGCCGCTTCGGCCCTCAAACCGGGAGCGAAGGGTTGACCTACCTCTCCTCGTGAACGGCCGCCAGTTCGTTAGAGCCCTCGAGTACTTTCGCGCGATCGTCAGGAGACTTCGGGAGAGTCTCGTCCAAGATCCTTTTCAACGGTCCGTCGCCTGCGTTGCGCCGTTCGCGGGGTCAGTGAGGTCGATCGAACACCCCCAGGTACACTGACCCATGAACCGATTACACTGCCCCAACGCGTATACTGACCCAGTTCGAAGTTTTCCACATTGTTGGCAAGGGCATGCAAGAGTCCAATCGTCCCACACGCGTTGCCTATGGTCTGCCTGATGAAATACACATTCTTGCTGACGGTTTGCCCGCGTTCCTTGATTTGGGCTTCTTCACTCCTGCGATGATCCTCATACTATAATGATCCATGTTGAGACGCCACGATCATGGAGCTGATACCACAGCCAATGATTGCTGATGTTACCTTCTCGGTGATCGGGAACAGCAGAACGACCGCTAGCACGGGCCGCGGGATGAACTGCAAGAGCTCCTCGTCCAGACCTGCCGAACAGTAGAAGCTGTCAACAGCAGCTCCTCCGATACAGTACTGCGCAAGACAAACGTTCTGCCCTACCCCATACGTCTGTGAAAGCCCATTTCGAGGTCACTCCGAGTTTGTTGGTGTATGTGTTCATGACCTGAGACCACTCGCGTTAGATCATGATGCGGTGGCCGATTTTGAGAAGAGGAGGGTCGGCATGCCTGAGGATTGGACTCCAGAGGGATCCACGACGTGGATTGCTTTGGTTCTGCCATGGTGGTATGTTGTGGAGCTCGCCGTCGTTTATGGTTGCCGCTGAGATGGCGTTCAAAAAAATACGATTCCCGACGGTGAAACCGTTCGGTACGGTAGTTCAGGGCTTCTAGCAGGTGGCCATTGCTAATTCGACACTTCCCTCGTCCACTGTCAGTACGTCGGGTAAGCAAGATTTCCGACGAAGGGTCCTCTGGTCCTCATGCTATTGTAGCATTTGCTTTGTCTTTGTACACACCGACTCTTCTTCCTCAAAATCCCTGTTTTTCCGCATGCAGACATATGATATGCAGTGCCATTGTTTTCCTCATCATTCTCAGGGTCTAAAGGTAGGTTGTTGTCACGTCTGGCGAAGAAACGAGGAGGCAGTGCGCGAAAAAGGTTCGTTTCATTCCTGGACTTTCGGACGAGAACCAAGAACGTCATATATACGTTTTCGATCAATACTATAAACTTTCTTTCACGATGTGGCTACCCGTAGTCATCGTAGCGATCCTATCCGTCTCCGTACCGTTGTCGGACGCGGCCTTGTCTCTCTCTCCTCGAACTTTGAAAATCGCCATCATCCTTCCCTTCGGGTACAATGTCAATAGTCCCGCTAAGTGGTTTGTCCAGCATGCTGAGGCTGCTCGTCTCGGCTTTCGACAGTAAGTCAAAGCTCAGTTGTCGGGCGTCGGTCACCCATCGCAGTGGATCTAATACCTTCTCCGTAGACTACGTTTGGCTCCTCACCAGAGATCTTTGAGCTGGATTACCCTCCCAAATATTCGCTGATATCCTGACATGCAGTGTTGTGGCGATGGACTCGAACTACAATCTTGGTGACAGGCGCATTGATAAGCCGAGCATTGACTGGATAGGTCAGCAAAATATGTTTTCGATTACGGTAGACCCGGCGGCCACAGGAACCCCGACCGCTCTTCGTTTCCGGAGAGATTGGAAGGCCGTCAACGGCAACGTCTCAGGGTATGGGAAAGAATTCTATGATATGTTCACAGTTGATGTCTAACATTCTGCACGCGGCCTCTGAAGGTCGCCTATAGCCTCTCCTTACACTGGCACGGATCAAGACGATGTGTTTACAGGACTTTATTACGACTCTGCACGGCCATTGCTTTCCGCCCGGAAAGCTTGAGATACGTTGCTACCCACCTACATTTTAGTGAGAGATCAGAGGAAAGAGTCACCGTCAGGTATGGGCGTACCGCGGTGCAATACAAATGCAGGGTATGAACTCCTGCAGAACGTTCGTCCGCAAGTCCTGTCCATTCCGACATCTCAAGCGATGAGCAGGCGCAGCAGGCAACTCCTCTTTAACCCTTCCTCCATGCCTCATATTATGGGCCGTATAAATATTGAAAGGCATTTTGAAAAATACTGTCGAAATCCGTACGCGCTGTCATGAGGCAAGCCATGGCGCGGTCCGACTAGGCTACAAGGTTTGGCTGTAGAAGCCATCAGTTGACTTGACCAGAAATGGGCAAGTCATGGCTTGACCACCGGTCCCAACATGATTTGGCACGGTTAGGGTTATGGTTAGGGATGAGGCCACTCCCTGTAAGTCCTTTGTATATGAATCTGTCAAATACTGTCAAAGTCTAATGTGAGCTTAACCATGGTTAACCAATGGTTAGCCGTGGCTGGCCACGATTTGGTTTGATCACCACCACCCGGTAATAGTCAAGCCAAACAAGTCAAGCCATTGCCGCCCCTATATCATGAGGGCCTCTGCTTTCGTTGGACGACAGATTGGTGCTTGCGGACTTTGACAAAAGCTAATCATGAGCGACCAGGCAACGGAAGGAGAGCTCGCCTCAGCAGCAAACGCCACTCCGCAGGTGAACGGGGCCGCTGGGAACTCTGATTCAGAAGAGGAGACCCCTGAGCAGGAAGTTGGGCGGTCCTTAGGTGATCTTATGCGCAATCTTCGGCATTCAACGTGTTTTCTCGCCAAGCTAAACTGACTATCCTTCTGATATCCTCTAGAGGGCTTTCTGGATGATGTGCCTGACGATGTGGAGGTGCGCCTACTTGGCTCTCAGTGCTTTAGGGGGGTGACAATTACTGAGCACTATGACTATGTAGGACCTGGACCTTGTCCACCAACGGCTGAACACACTCGAAGGGCTAGATTTTACACGATTCAAGCAGCTACAGGTTGGATGATTATTGTGGAGCGGCGAGGCCCCCGCAACAAATGCTTACTTGTGATGTTACGACGACAGAGACTCCGGTTTCGACAAAACCTTCTTGCGCGTATCGGGGTGTTCCCACACATGCCCCACCTGGACGAGCTCGACTACTATGACAATCGGCTCTCCAAGATCGAGAATCTCGAAGCTGTTTCAGCTTTGACGTGAGACACCAAAAGTCATCCGAAGAGGTGCTCGCAACGAACTGATAGATGTGCATCTTGCCAGTTCATTGGACCTGTCGTTCAACAAAATCCGACACATCGAAAACATAGCCCATCTCACAAATCTGACCGATCTGTTCTTTGTCGCCAATAAGATCTCCCAAATCAAAGGGTTGGAAACGTTGGTCAACTTGAAGAATTTGGAGTTGGGCGCCAACCGGATACGGGTAAGTTTTCCCATTGAGGGAAGCAGTTGCGTCTGTAGGGCTATCATGCGGGTGCTTACCGAGGCTTACGTTCGGATATAGGTAATAGAGAACCTGGACACTCTGGTGAACCTCGAGCAATTGTGGCTGGGGAAGAACAAGATCACAAAGCTTCAGGTGGGCTTGCTCGATCGGCTGCTGCCCTTGCACGTCTATTATCTCACACACCGTGGTCTACTTACAGGGACTGAGTAAGCTGAAGAACCTGAAATCCCTGAGCGTGCAGGTACACCGAGCGGGCTCCTCCTACGCTCAACCCACTCTGGAAGGCCGTGTACTAAATCCATTTACACACTGTCAGAGCAATCGGCTTACGAAGATAGAAGGGTTATCCGAGTTGAGCAATTTGGAGGAGCTGTACTTGAGTCACAACGCAATTGAGACGGTGGAAGGGCTGGAAAGCAACAAGAACCTGAAGACGCTCGACATCAGCTCGAATCGGATAACACACTTGCAGGGCTTGGAGCCCCTTGAGCATTTGGAAGAGCTTTGGGTTGGTAGCGCTTTCAGGGAGATGCTGGTGCAGATTTGAGCGCGCTCCCATGTTGGTATGCCATACTGATCACTTCTCTGATCCTTCTAGGCCAATGGGAACAAATTCGCGTCCTTTGAGGAAGTGGAGGCCCAATTGAAAGAAAAGAAGGAGCTCACGACCGTGTATCTGGAGGGCAACCCACTGGAAACCACGTCGAGGGCAACCTACAGACTCAAGTTGAAAACGTTGCTGCCCCAGTTGACTCAAATTGACGCAACGCTGGTGCGATAGTAGAAATAGGGGGGAAATTAGCACCCTTTTGGGGCAGCGAAGGCCCAGCAAACGAACGAACATCGGCACTTGGGCTCCGGTGTTCCCTCTCGGCGGGATATCACGCACGCTGTCCGTTGCCATGTTAGTGGGAAGTTTGAAGCGCGTACTGTTCCGCCGACGCCGGGTCGGGGCGGACATGATTCGAGGAGCGGGCGAGCAACATGAAAAGCTTCGCCATTGAGTGCCGATTATCGTCTCCCAGTGTAGCTTCGAGATGTAGCGAAATCACATTGTCGATCGTAGTTACCTTCTAGTTGATAGGCGCATTTGAGGCTACTTCTCTGCTGATCGATAAGACGCATGTAAATAAGGATTTGTTGAATGTAATACTTGGTATCTGATTCTATTCGGCTATAAATATGTAACAAACAACCTCCACGAGCTAGTAACCGGTGATGCCCATCAAAATCGGGAACTCTATGTGGTTCTGCTTGTATATGTAGTGTGAGTGCAGTTTTCCAAAACAGTGCCCCTATTGCACAAGGAGGTGTTGGCGTGCCTGCGTTCTCGTAACGCTCATCCTTTCCACTATCTCATCGCTGGATGCCCGTCAACTTCTGCAACACAAGCAACCGCTCGGCGGCCGTCAATGGTTGCGCCGGTGGAGTTCCGTCCAGTTTAAGGGTCTCATGTGTGATCGACGACGTAGCTGGCGGTTTGGGCGGGTGGTCTTTCGGCAGTTCCTTCCCGAGTTCCGTATCCGACAGCAAGTTGCGAGCTTCGGAGGCGGTCAGGTGGGTGATGGCGGCGCCGGATGCATTTCGTACTTGGATTTCCCATGTCTTGGGGTCGTTTACTGAGACAGTGCCTTGGTTCTGAAGTTGGCGTGGTTTTAGCGGCATGAGATCCAGCTGCAGAAAGGTGTAAGTCAGACATCGGTCTAGGTCGCAGACCCACCAAAACAGCCCCCCACAGCAAGTCCACCACACCCACCTTTGCCAGCAACCAAGCCACCCTATCGCTTGGCTGGGCACCAACGCCCAACCAATGCTTTATCCTGTCCGCGTTCAGCTCCATTCGCTTGATCCCTGTTGCGTCGGGGATAGGGTTGTATGTCCCCACCCGCTCGAGATATTTGCCGTCCCGTGCTGCACGGTGGTTTGTGACGACAATGCCGTAGAATGGGTTATGGCGTTGGCCCCATTGTGCTAGACGAATCCGGACGACCATGTTGGCTGGGGTGGGCTGGAGAAGGCGGTGGGAAGCTGAGGGCTCGGTAACCGAAAGATCTAGGGCAGTATAGGGACGGCCGTTCCGCCTCTCTCGTACTCTATGCGGTGCAGTTGGCAAGAAAGCAAGAGGGTTGCGAGGAGGATGTGCTGGGAGCTCTAGCTAGAACTTTGAGTTTTAACTTTTCAGACGTTGAGCTCAGGTCTGAGCTCAGGTTGAGCTGCTTGCTCACCTCTGTTGACTCTTGAGGCGCGTTCGTTGCTTTCGTTGTGCTACAGGATTCTGGCTAGGACGTCCCAAGTGCTCCAGTTGCGCACCGGAATATCTATCACTAAAAGCATCCGACACTGCATCCGACAACACATCGCGAAGACATTTCTCGAAGGTCTCTGGGTCGAAAAGTCGTCATTATCCAGCGAGATCCCTCCCTCTGTTGCCGAAGTGGGCTGCACGTCCGCGCCGCTGGAATCCGTCGCGTTCCATTCGCCTCGAACTGCGGAGCACACCGACCACTTGTGTGCTGTGCAAGAAGGAGATGCAGGACCCGAAACAGTGTCTGAAGGAGGGGCGGAGGGCTTAAGATGTGCGCTGGATGGTACCTTCCATTGCGTTGAACGAGGGAGGAAGTTATCAAGACTTCCCGGAAGTGGGTGGGAGATCGACTCGGGTATGGATATCGCGCAGGAATAGGATGTGGAAGCTGAAGGATAAGTACGACAAGGAATGGAATCAGCGCTGGAAATTTCTGCACATGAACTTCCCCCACCTGCTACAATGTCGGACGCGAAACAAAGGCGTTCAATAACTGTGTATTCAAGAATAAGTTGAGCGGGCGTGCTGTCCGGAACGACGGTCGCTCCTATCGAGGAGGGGTTCTTGAGCTAAGTTTTGGGATACAAGGCATCACGAAGGTCATACCCGAGACGCCAGAGGGTCCAAAACCTGTGCATTTGAAGGAGAAGCCGCTCCTCAAGTCGATGCGATCGGATCCAGAACACATCCCAACCATTGGGGTTCAAGATACTCGAAGACTGATGAGTCGATGGAATGATGCTCTCCCAGGGCCCACTCTGGCATCCCAGCGTATTCTTTAGCTGGGGTAGGACGACGGTCTCTTCTGCCCGCCAGAACCAAGCTGTATTCTTCCTGAGCATCAGGGTGATGGCTCACATTTGCCAATCTGCATATAATGGCAGTAGGATATCGCTTAGCAACGCAGCTGGAGCTGGAGACTGACAGCCACTGAGAGAGAGCGGCGAGCGGCGCCGTCAAAATGCGTTATACGAAGCAGGGAACACCACAAAGAGGGGAAGACATTGATGATGCATAGGCGACAGAATGTTTGATAACTACTTGAACATGATGAATAATGATGCCACCCTCCTGGCGACTTGATTGCCAAGTCCTAGGTAATTCCCGCTTCGGAAGTCTTTCGGCAGACCACCTCGGTTCGTCAAAGAGACATTGACTTCCAAAACCGTCTCAATCATTTCTGCCACCCTCGCCGCTCTTCCTCATTCCGAAGCTCGAACATGAGCTGTACGGCGGAGAACAGGGCGACAAAGGTGCTGATCACGAAGATGATGCCTACGAAACCGATGCATGATTAGTATGGAGACAGAGGGAGCGAAGAGTCAGTCTTGTTTGAGGAGTCCACCTCTATGCGGTACTGTTCCGCCCGCCCTTCTGGCCGCTTCTCCATTGAATCCCAGGATAGGCCCGAACTCAAATCCCCAACTCACCATTTGCATTGAAGATCTGGCCCAACATCTCCTTCACGCCGTCGACGCCGACCGCGAAACCGACGAGGTTGGCAATCATCATCAGGATGATGTTTACCACCGCTGCGGAGGCTGTTATGTGCCGGTATGTCGTTGGGCCGAGCTTCTGGCGCCACTAATTTCAAGGAAAATCGAGGACCGACCACAAACGTGAGTGAAGCCAGAATATAGGGATGGGCCAGTACTCTGCACACCCGTCCCGCGCACTTACCCGCTCATTAGCAAATACCATCCTCAGCACATACTCCGGCAATATGAACAACGACACCGACCACCCCCATGTCAACAACTTCCGCGAAATATCATGCCATATAGCAACAAAGGTGAAGGTAGGGAAGATGTTGAGGGCGTAGTACCGCGACCCGCCGAGGGGGACGTACATGTAGCGGATCAGCCAGCGGTTGAAGGAGCGATGCCAGGACCGCCAGAACTCCATTGCGGAGTAGTTGTCGGACATGCAGCGGGTCATGTTTTCGGTTGTTTCGACCCGATCGGCCATGCCCCAGAGGCGGAAGAAGCGCCAGATTATGAGAAGCTGGATGAGCAGCAGTGAGTTGGACCAACAAGCCGAATAAAACGGACTGAAAAACAAGTATGCCGCATACCTTCAGCCATATCAGCTTCAAATTGAAGTACCCGACCATACTCATTTGGAACGGACTGAATCCCTCCCACGCCTTGGTGTCCTTAATGGCCACCACATAGATAGTATGCAGCATCCACTCCATTAACAATGTAGCTGCCATCCACCGCACAGCGTACAGGGCCGTGCCCTTGAATGTGATCCCCCGCGGTGGATACCGCAGTTGCGCAATGAAATCGTTGTATGTGATGATGGGCCCTGCGAGATACAGCGGTACGTAGAGCAGATAGCAGAAATAGTTTACGAGGGAGTATTCTGCCGCTCGGAGGGGACCCTGCACGCGCGCCCGGGAGCATTGCTCTCCTGGATGAACTGCTGAGGAACACTCTGAACATGTTTGGCGATGGAACTAAGCAGGACGTGTTTCAGTGCTTATCTCCATTGCCGCGACGAAGAGGATCAACACACACCTCGGCTTTCGATTTGTCGCGCGTTTCCGACGTGAGCGCATAGTAGTCCATGCTATAAGATATCATCCGTAGTGTCGTGAAGTTGAACGTCACCCACCACCGCATGTTGAAACCCTGGACTTGGTCCTAAACACAGCCCGACCCGCGTCAGCGATGTAAGGGCAGCCCAGGCCGCTGACGTGCGTGCGTCGTATGTACCCGCAGCTCACCAGCCAAGCCAAAGACGGAGAGAGTGATCCATAGCGATACCCTTTGAACTCTTGGTTGGCAAACAAGATGCCCACACTCCAAATCCACGTCAAAGCTACTCCAAGACGTAGGTGCCCGATCGTCGACGTGATAAGAAAGTTGACACCGGTGATTGCCAGAATCTTCAGCAGGGAGGACCCGTGGATCGCTCCAAGAAAGATCAACGAGAACGCGAGGCTGAAAAGCGGCCGGAATCGCGGTCCCCTCCTCTGAACCGCATGCGACAGAATGAGGTATCCTACTGCCACTTGCGCCAGTAACACCATGTTGTTACGAAAAGAGGCATATTGGGAATCGCTGTTGTCCTGTCGAGCAACCGGATACCGCATAAATGATACTAACGCATTTTTGAGAGGTATGCTTTCGAGTTCTTACCACTTTGCGACCCAGCATCCATCCTTTGGACAATTTGCGGCTGTATTTGGCATATGAGGGGTGGCTCTCTGCACGAGGATGTTTGGGTCAGGACAAAGTGCCGACGGGCCCGCATTACAGGTTGGCCGAAGGATGCATAACCAGCGAGGACTAGCTCTCTCTCGCCCAGACGACATGCCGTACCATCACTGAATCCCCAAGCGCACCTAAATAGAGCCGGCAAACCGACGATGATAACCGCATAGTACGCGACGAACTCCAGCGACAGCCATCTTGGCGGCGGTGGCGCTGCTTTCGCTCTCCGGGCGATTGTGACCGCCGGTCGGCCGTCCGTTCGTTCCGGGAATAGGTTCCCCTCCGACGTCCGCGGCAGTAGCGGAACGGCGTCGTTGCCACCACGGGACATGTCAGCCCCTGCTCGACTGCGTGATAAGAGCGAGCCCGAGTCGAAACGGCTACTCATTTCATATAGAGCGGGGGGAGAAGATGGCGCTCCGACCCTACTGCGAGACAGCCTGTCCTTGCGAGCGCAATACCTAGGTGTAGCCACGATACCTGTTTCGTTTGAGAGACGACTTGTTTAGAGACGTGGGACGACCGCTGGAACGTGGCTGGACGAAAGTGACAAAGACGTTCTCCACTTGCGGTCGTCAAATCGACGCGCCTTCCTCGTCTGCACTTGCCTGTCTGCGAAAAAGCAATTCGATAGGGACGGACAACCGACGGATAGAGTCTGAGGTAGCTCTATCACAACAGCAGGACGCACCATGGGCCGGAAACAGACATCGCAGGCAGCTTTGGAAGCATTACCCCTCCCCGGACCCAGCGCGCTGGTCGCAAAGATACTCAACAACAAGGGGGGAGGGAACTACGAAGTCGCATTACCCAACACAGTCCACTCTGCAACAGTCTCCATGCCTCAAAAGTTCCGTAACGTCGTCTGGGTCAAGCGGGGTAAGCTGTGGTACATACCCGGTACGAGAGTTCATTTCGTTCCCTTGAAATAACATGACATGTTCGACTCTTAGGGAGTTATGTGCTGGTGGAGTTGGGAGGAGAAGAGTCGAGAGCTGCGAGAGTCGATGGGGAGATTCTTCACGTTTTGATGCCTGACCAGGTCAAGCATATCAAAAATCAGGGGCTATGGTAGCGTACTACGATATGGGGGCCGCATAGTCGGAAATAATGTTTTATGGGGTCTGACCTTTCATCTTCCAGGCCGTCAGAGTTTATGGCAAATGGACACGCTTCTGGATCTCCGACGGCGGTAGAAGCAAGCAGGGAGGTACAGAGTGGTTCGGAAGACTCGGACAACGACGACGATCTGTTCGTCAATACGAACCGGAGAGTGGAGACGGACAACGAGTCTGATGACGAATAATCAGTAGGCGTACTTCGTAGAGTAGAATAGAGCCGTAGCATCCATATACGGAGGGGAACACGATGTTGCATGAACGAAGAACACACATTTTTGGGTCTGATCCGAATCTAACTTAAATCCCAAACATGGAAAGGTACAGCGAATAGAAAACTCAGAAGGAACCCAGAGGAATGTACAGTATATACACCCCAGGCAACTACCTTTTGGACCCGTATGATATATGCAGCGTCTGCTTGTTACAGCAACTGTCCTGCAAGTCCCAGTCCCGCTCAGGCGAGAAAAAGTCCTAACGCGTTGAATCGCCGGTTTATTACTCACGCGAGGGGTCTCTGGCTTTTCTCGCTCTTCCTCCTCTTCTGACCAAGAACACGCACGAAACGTACAATGACGACCTCAAGTCTCGAGGGCCCTACAAACTTCTCCAACGACGGCAGGGACGTTCTGGAGCGGACTCTGGACCTGCCGGGGGCCTCCGCCGCCGTCGCCGCGTTGCTGTCCATCCCTTCGACGGACGACGCCAGCTTTGCGAACAACTACGATATCGACCGGACAGCGGAGTACATTGTGAAGAACAACTACCAGAAGGTATCTATCGTTGGCTTCTGCTACTTGACAGCCACCGGGGGAACGGCAACTTAGGGCGTCCCCTTGTCCCATACTAGATAGCGCTGCAATTCCCGGACGAACTGCTGGCCGACTCCTCCCGCGTCGCTTCACAACTGGAAAGTGTCACAGGTCGAACCTTCTATGTTCTGGCTGACACCACCTTCGGAAGGTTGGTGCCACAGTCTTTGAAACTCCCAGCAAGACGGGACTCCACTAACGCCTTGGGTTCCTACGTAGCTGCTGTGTGGACGAAATTGCGGCGGAGCACGTGTACTCCGACCTCGTCGTTCACTATGGTCGTACCTGCTTGAGCCCGTAAGTGAAACTCCCACGACTCCGGCCTAGATGCTCTGTTTCTTGACACTTTTTTTGTCACAGAACTTCGAGGATACCTGTGTTCTACGTGTTCCCGAAAGGCACCATAGATGTGTCGAACTGTGTTTCGCGTTTCGAAGAGCAGTTCGGTGCAGACAAAGCCCAACCGGTCCTGTTGGTTGCTGATGTCATGTATCAGCACTCTCTCGGTAAGAAAAAAGTAGGTCACATGTATAGCAACTACGATCTAGGGCTCACGGTATTTCTCTAGACGACATCAGCGAGCGTTGCCAAAGGGCTGGATTCCAATTCGTTACGCAGGCAACAATAGCCGAGGATGTGCAACGGGAGAGTGCAGCACTGGAAGGAGACATTCCCCCAGCTACTGTCGAAGAAACCTGTGCAGCCGATAGCACGTCCTGTTGCACGTCAACGGATGCATGCTCATCACCGGCGGTCGGGACTGGCTCATGTTGTGGGACGTCGGCGTCATGCCAAGCCCCACAGAGACGACCGCTTCCGACACCTGCACGGTTGTCTAAAATACATGAGATATCAGGACGCCAAATACACCTGAAGGAAGGAACGAAGATTGAGGATTACTCCATATTCTATGTTGGCCCAGAAAGTCTTACTCTCACCAACCTCGTCCTGACGCACCAAAGCAACAAGGTAAGTCCCGGTTGGGTCCAGTTGCAGTCGACATGTCGCCTCACCCTATTCGCTCTCTTAGATCATTTCATACGATCCGGCCACAAACTCGTCGTGTGATGAAGCCTCTCAATCTCGACGCCTGCTTATGCGACGATACTTCATGGTGCAAAAGGCCAAAGATGCGGAAGTGATCGGGATCGTTGTGGGAACGCTAGGAGTTGGTAAGTGAGGTATCATGCCTATCTCGTTGCTTGGGGAAGTTCTTACGTCCTGGGTTTACAGCGCATTACCTCTCCGTGATCGGTCACATCAAGCGACTGATTATCGCCGCCGGCAAAAAGCCGTACATCCTCGCCGTTGGCAAGCCCAACATCGCCAAGCTTGCCAACTTTTTGGAGATTGATTGTTTCGTCCTAGTAGCGTGCCCAGAAAATTCGTTATTGGATTCGCGGGAGTTTTTGCGCCCTATTGTGACGCCATACGAGCTGGAGCTGGCCCTGGTCAGTTCGCGAGAGTGGACAGGCGCGTACGAGACAAATCTCTCCGTCATCGCCCCGAGGCTGTTGGAAGGGGCAAATGAGCTCAGTGGAACATCGGGAGAAGCCGCGGATGGAAACGAGGCAGGAGAAGACAGCGATGACGAGCCTTACTTCTCGCTCGTCACGGGAACATACAAGCAGAAGGGGCGCGCTGGTGCGGGAGCACGGGCAGACGAAGGCGACTCAGGCCTGGGTAACTCTCTCGGTCAATTGACCTTACGGAACGGGGACTCCACGCTAGCGACGCTCTCCTCCAATTCTGCCGGAGCAAACTACCTGAACGAGAAACGGACATTCCGCGGCCTGGAGCCCGAAATCGGAAACACCAAGGTCTCCAAGGCTGTGGAGGGGAGGAGTGGGATCGCACGCGGATACAGCCATGAAGCTGGAAAACAGGAGCAATTGAAGGAGTGAACAGCGGCTTATAGCGTAGCGCATTAGATAGTTTGCACCACGTAATGAACTGTAGGGTATGTAGAGCATATTAAGTTATGTACAAGTGGGACCGGCGGGTGGTGGCTCGCACCCCGCTCTCGGCTCGTTTTATGGCGGTGTTGCCGTCGGCGCTGATAACGGTAATGGCGGTAATTTGCCTGTACTTAGATTTGAAAACGATTTCGAACTTTTGGATTGCTGAAACGAAGGAGAAAAGCATCAGTTCACTATGCAACCCTGTAACATCTCCCTTGTGCAGTAGGCGCCCGCACCTTGTTGAATGGTTGCATGAACCCCACTATCGGTGTTTTATTGAATATCTTGTTGAAGTTGGCTTCGCGGTTGTTTAGCTCCAACTTGAAGTAATCCACTTCCTCCTACACAACACAGAAATGCTTGAGCACGATGTGGCGCATGAACCACAGAAGCAAAACGGTGCCCCACCATCAGAGCAGCAATAATTTGCTTTCCCTGATCAAGCCGCTCCTCTAGCTCGTTTATCTGCTTCAAATCAACATCTCGCGGTTCGCGGTTGATGTATTTGATATCTGCATCGTCCAGTCTGACGGCAAATCAATGAGCATCGCAGAACTAAGGACCACTAGCGAGGGGAACAAGATACACGTACTTTTTCGCCTGAGCAGCCAGTTGCCGCTTGAAAAACGCCTGCGCCTCCTCAAAATCTCCCAGCATCTGCCGTTGTTCCTCGAGGTGGGTGGCGTTGTTAGCGTCCAAGTCTTGTTTGGCTTGATCCAGCAGATCGCGCTTGAGAATCTCGAGGCGGGTTATCATTTCGTCTCTGTTCGTGCATGGGTGAGTTGGAGATGGGAACAAGGAAATGGGGGAGACTGGCTTGAACGAACCGTAGAGCGGAGATCTCGTCGATTTTGTCTTTGAGGGACTCTTCCAGCTCGGCTTTGATCGTTTCAAGATCCGTTATTTGCAGTTCCATCTCCTCCTGGCGTGTCTGTCCACACGTTTGAGTGAGGTGAGTGTGATCCAAACCCCGCAACAGGAGTAAAGCAAACATCTCGTCACCTTCAAGCCATTGACCTCCACCACAAGTTTCTCGATGAGCGCGTTCGTCTCTTTGACATCCGCATCATGCTCCTTAATCATTTTATCGACTTCAGCATCGTGGGCTTCCTTCATTATTTTCAGCGCCTCGGCTTTCTGCGCTCGTAGCTTGTGATCAAGCTCGGCGTAGCGTGTGTCTGTTTCGGCCCGGAGTTGCGCGAGGGCGGCCGCGCCTGCTGCTTCTGCTTCCTAGTTCAGGAAGGAAGCATCAGCCTATCAGGAGCTAGTATTGTTTGTTTTCAAATATGATCCTACCTTTTTGGCAGTAACAGAAGACTTCGAGAAAAACGTTCTCAAATCGTCCATCCGCTTCTGATGCGCCGCATTCATCTCCTGCTTCTCTGTCTGCATCTTTTTCTCCAGCTGGGACATGGCGATGGTGGATGCCACTTTGAGCTGCGTCTCGCGCGCTGTGGTTTCAGCTTGCCATTGTTTGCGCGCTTCTTCGATACTGGTGTGCGTGTGGTTGGCGAGGTTTTTGAGTTCTGCGTCGTGTTCCTAGTTTTCGAGACACGGTAAGTCAGGGCAAGGGTGGACGTCCGGATGATCGCATATGATATCGTACCCGTTGCTTCTCCTCCAATTGAGCTAGAAGATCATCTTTCTCTGCATTCAGCACTTTCGCTTCCTTCTCCCCGGCGCTGATCAGCTTTTGCAGCTTGGCGATCTCTTTCTGATGCGTGATGCGGATGGCTTGTACTTGGGATTCATACTCGGCTTCTCGTCTTGCTAGGACGGCCTAAAGCAAGGTATGTGTCAGCACAGCCGTCTAGGGTGGTGTGCAGCCAGCGCTGCGAAGAATATTGCAGAGCGATCCTCACCTTTAACACCCTATCGTGGTCTTCGGCGAGGTTGTCTGAGGTCATTTGCAAATCTCTCGCTAGTTTGTCCTGCCTTCAACATGTTGTGAGCTCCAAACTGACACCATGGTGAGGTACCCACTGCATCTCACTCGTACCACTCATCATGGGCATCCGCAAGATCCTTCTCATGTTTGTTCTGCATCTCCGTCACCACCGTTTTTTCTAGATGCTGCATCTTCTGTATCAGGTCTGCTTTGTCGATTTCGAGCTTGCAAATGTTGTTGTCGAGTTGCTGTATGGTGACGGAAGAAAGATGCCACATTAGCGTTGGGCGACTTGATGCTTACTCGTATGCCCATACCTCTATCTTGTCAGTCTGCTTCTCGCATTCCACCTTCTTGGCTTCGAATTGGGCGGCCAGATCTGCAAGCTTGATTTCGAGAATAGTGATGGTCTGGGTATGCTCCGCAATTGTTGACTAGTGATTGAAGGCCTAATATGAATCACTGTTTCCATGGAATTGCTGTGAAAGGGTAACCCACCTGAAGAGATTTCTTAGCTGCCTCCCATTCCTCCTCTTTCTGAGCCATCAAAGCTTGCTGCTCGTCAAGCTGTTTCCGGAAGGCGGTCCTTTCCTGCATTCAAGGTCGCGGGAGTCAGAATGTCGCTAGAGGGAAAGCTCATGCGAGGATGCCCTAACCTGTTCTCTTGCCAAGCTCGTCTCCCGCTCGAATTTGATCATTTCCGACTGCAAAGCCGTAATCTCCATATGTCGTTGAGCATCCATCTCCGCTTTCTGGTCGGCGAGCGACGATGCCAGCGTCTGCCGATCACAGAACGAAGCGCAAAAAAGATCAGTGATATGACTCTCCGATTCCAAACGAACACTCCGACTCACCTCCTTGTGAAGTACGCTCGCCTCAAACATCTGCTGCTTGGCTTCAGCAAGGTTGCGAGCTGGTCTAGAAGTGATCAGCAAATGAAGGGAACATTGTGAACAGTTCAAGGACACCATTGTACACACCTAGCTTCCCACGGGCTTCTTCGCATTCGCCATACTGCTCCTCCAGCATTTGGATTGTTGCCTTAGCGTCATCGAGGGCACTGCCAATATTTGGTGAGTATCACAACTTCGATAATGGCGCGCCACATGCATACGTACGTGGTGGTCTCCTGAAGCCGGTCCGCTAGCGCACTGCGCTCCATGAGTAGTTGTGCTGTGGCCGTTGTCTGATCTCGCAAGTCTTTCGCTTGAAGGCCGACCGAGTCATTGAGGGCTTTCATTTGATCATCTGCGAAACAAACAGGTGTTTCAGTCAGATCGACATGTAACATCGTGGTATCATATGCAACAACACCAACCTGAGATCTTCAGCTTCTTTTGCAGATCTAATACTTCCTGAATGCGTGCGGAGATATTGTAAGGAGAGGCATCTGAGTATTGACCCTTGTATCGTCATGGCAGAGGTCTGATTTACTTGATTCAGGAGTGCGATCTGCTCTTTCGACTGATCCACCGCCGTTTCACTCCCTTTAAGCATTTCTACAGTCCGATCATGATTGCGCTGCAGCTCAGCACATTGCTCTGTCTTCCTGGATATGATATGTTGAGCATCAGGCTTCCATACGAGGTTACCGACACCGTTGGACTACCTTTGCAAGTTGGCGGTGGCATTAGAAAGATCGCGCTGGCACTCTACCAGTCGAGCATGTTCCTGAGGGTAAGGCGATTAGCATGGCTTGTGGTAGGCTGTTGAAGCCAGAGCACTACATACCGCCTCGAACTGTGACGCAAGCGTAGACTGAGTGGTATCAAGTTGCACTTTGAACTGCTCCTCGACGTCGCGCAATTGGGATTTGAGTGCTTCCATCTCTTGATGGAACTGCTCCGCTTGTTGCTCTGCCTGGACGCGGTGGGCTTTAGGTGTAAGGCTCGGAACCGCCGACCGCTCGGATCTAGCAGTACTCACCTCAGCCTTCGCAGCCGCGGCTGCCGCTTCCAACTCCTGCTGGAACGCCGCTCGCTCCTTCTCAAAGGTGTTTTTACTTTCTTCCTGGAAATTTGACAACTCTTGCGACTGGATACCATAATATAGCGTCAATCGCATGAGTATCCGAATGACGTGCACAATGCTCCTTACCGCATGCAAAGCATCACGCTTGACGCTTGTGAGTTTGTTTTGCAGCTCTGTGCCTTGTTCTTCAGATCTCCTCTTGATCTCATCTTTCGCTGCGGTGAGTTCGGCTATCGATTTCTTCTGCGCCGCTATCGTCTGAGCCATTGTTCGCATTTCCTTTTGCATATCGCCAATGTCTCCTTGCTTCTTCCTTCAATAAAACTGAGTAAAGAGCCTATTCTCCTCTGCTCATCAGTCTGCGATGAGACTCACTCTGCAAGGAGGGCAACTTCTGCTTCGAGCGACTCCGCATGATGTTTTTGATCCTCCAGCTCGGCCAGCAGCTTCGTCACCTTTGTCTCATTCCCCTATACAGCAACATGCGTGTCAGACGCTCGCCAGCATTGCTATGATGCACATATCACATACTTCGATGATCTCGTCCTTTGCCTTCACCCGAGTTTCGCTGTCTTCCAACAAGAGAGTTACATTGCTTATCCTAGTTCGGCCGTCGGATATCACCTAGAACAGCATACTTGAGCATTCATCCTTGATGGTAACGAACGCAAAACGCACCTCCTGGATCTCATCCTCATAAGCTTCGGCCAAACTATGTATTTCGACGGTCTGATCTTCATTCTTCGTGTTAAGATAGTAGATCACTTTCGTCAATTGAGCGATCTTTTTCGATAGCTTATATATGATCTCCGCTGGTGGTGGGGTAGCTAAATCCGCCTTTGGTGGAGACAGACTGCCCCGAGACGAGTATGGGGAGGGTGCTTCACTCTTCAGGGTTTTGCTTTTCCGAAGCGAACTCCGACTTGCGTTCATGACGGATGGAAACGGCGATGCTAAGACACGGCAAATTCCTTCTTGAAATCAACAGGCGATCGATGCTTTGCACGCTGAAAATCGATTTATCATCATGTGGTAGGCAGACTCTTGATTCGACCTCTCCCTCCTCCTATTGCTCTTGATCTTCGATTGGCGGAATGCTGTTAGTCCAAAGCGAGTTGCGCTGTCGTTTTCGCTATGTCACAGACGCGCTGGCTGGTTTGGTGCGACTTCGCTCTGGGAACGATTTCAGACTTCCTGCACGAGCGGCAAACTAGGCTCTCCGCCATCTTCTAACGATCACCATGGCCGAGAGCAAGAGGGTCACTGTGACATATTCCCACGGAGCGGATGCCGACGAGACGACGGCGGCTATTGCCTTTGTGGATGAGCTTCAGTCAAAGCTACCGCTTCGCAATGTAGGCTGGCAGAACCCGCTCGGCAGAGGGGCAACGAGGCCGCCAAGGGTCATTGATGCTTTGGAGATCGACGTCAAACGATATCATGCGGATATGTTCCCACGCGTAATGCCGGGAACGCTTTATCATAGCCCTTATTTCCTTCACTTGTATCTAGTGGCGACAGATGTATGTAAAAGCGTCTCGCACTGTCAATATATGACGTTGGGAGTTCGGGTTGCTCAAATGCCGTATTGCTCAAACAGGAGACTGAGGCATATAAGGCGAATATCAGAAAATCGATACAAGAATGGCTGAATGTTGTTGCCAATAAGAAAAACCAAGAGTGGCTGATTGTATATCTGAACAACCCTGATGCGAAAGGCAAATCTGCTCGTTTCCTTGGTGTGGGAGCGACAACGGTGTATGATAAGATCAAATCCGATTTCAACTTCAAGAAGGAACGGTAGGTGAAGCTCCACCGAACTCTGAATACGGGTCCTCTGGCTCACACTGACAATTCGCCAGCTGCATCCGAATGAAGTTATACAACGACCCCCAGAGGGACACCGAGGCGTGGGCGGAAATGCAAAACCATCTGAAAGAGGGGATTCTCAGCAGTTTGAACCAACAGATCGTGCAATACGACGAGGATACCCGCAGAATAGACCAGCAGAGATTGATTCCAGGGTGGAACTATTGCAATTACTTTGTTATGAAGGTTGGGAGGTGGACGAATCCCGATCGACAATAGATCTAAGACTAACGAAAGTATGTGCAGGAAGGTCTTGCTTACACCTTCGAGTTCATGAATCTCTTAGATGAGGCGCTCGTTCAATACGATGAATTGGAGGCTTCCTTCTTTCAAACACTTTCTGGTAAGGATTGGCTATCATTCTCTTCAGGTGACTCCTTCTGACGCTGCAGCTCGTCGCAGAGCAGGGTGCTCCATGGTTTGCAAACATCGGTGGAACCGAGGCCGGAGACGATAGCGGAGACATCCTGAACCTGCAAAGGAAGCCCTATAGAGACAGGATTATGCAGAACACCGTCTCGATCTTTGATTTCCGGATATACCTTTTCGCTCGACAATGTCAGTTGCTGTTCCGGTTACGCAACGCGAACGCCGTTGGAGAGCGCGCGAAAGCCTTCATTGTACAGATGGCGAAATCGCTGAGGGAAAACGAGGTGCGCCTATGTCGAGCACTTGACTTTTGCTGATGAGGTTTGTACTGATCTCGATTCCCAGGTTTCCTTGTACCCATATTTCCGCAAAGTATGGGTATATTTTGCATGCATCAGCGTAGTTCGCCATTGCGACGAAGTGATGGCGATGCTTTCGCAAACTGCTGATGCAATGGCCGCTTATGATGGGGTGAAAGCGGATCTGCTGGAGATTGCTCGAACACAGGTACTTTCAGATTGCGTGAGCGTACTTCACTTCATCTGTGCTGACAGCACGTAGCTCCAAGCTCTTGGCGCCGCGTGCGGCGTGTACGAAGAAATGTTTGTTCCAACGGAAGACGCTGCAGCTGCACCCGTTGGTGACACCACCGCGTTGGTATCGGCGTTGTCAAATGCCGAACTGCAAAATGCTCTGTCCTCAACAGTTGCGTTTGACGAGCTATATTTGGTGAGTCTTGGAATGAAACCTTGTCTCGGAATGTTTCTTTGGCTAAAAAGCCCACGCAGAAAATGATCGCACGTATCATCAGCAGCTGCGAGAACCGTGGACGGTATCGCATCAACAGGATGCTGAAAGCAGAACTCGCACACATCCATTAGTAAGTTACGCGCCTCTCGACCCAGATGTTGCTACAAGATAAAGCATTGACCTGATTCATAGCTCTCGAGGTCGTATCCCGGAAGCTGCCAGCCTCTGGGAGTCCTTGACGGGCCGTCCCACGGATGAGAACTGGCCACTTATCGATGATCTGTTTACAAGCAAGATGGCGACGTGCTGGCAAAAGTTACAAAATCATGAAAAGTATTTGCAGTCATGCATATATCTTCTCAGCAACTCTCGCACTATGTCTGCAGAAAGGAAGCAGCATTATTCAACGGAATTGCTTGTAACCGTCAAGGCTCTCACTCAAGGTACGCGCGTATGGCGACGCTCCCTTGGCATTTAAAGCTAACTCCTTCGCCATAGCCTTCATTGTCCGGAACTGTACCATCTTAGGAGTCAAAGTTATGATCATCGTCAACAGCGTGGCTGATGACGAGGGAGCAACAGCCGAGATCTCCTTGCAAAATGGCCTGGAGCAGGTATGTTCCTTTTTGTAGCATGCTCCCCTCCATTGATCTCACCTTAATCCGCGTTCAAACAGGAGTTTGCCCTGGACGATGTAACCATGCGCTTAACAAGCACCGAGGGAAAGGACTACATTTTCACAAATCGTGGAGTAGCGATTGGTCCAGATTCAGCGGTCATTGCTCTTGCCGGCGAGGTACGCGATGAGTTCCCTGTATCCACGTCGTACCAGTTGCTGATTAGTCGTCAATTTTCAGAAGATTTCAATGTCCGGTACCTACTCCGCAACGCGGCTGGCCCTGCGTCTAGGCAAGCTAGATCTTGTTTATGACAATCTGGGGGCGTTCAACATATCCGGAAGCCCCTTACCGCTCCGTGTCACCGCCGGCTTAGCAGACCAAGGTGAGAACCGGGCTCAACGGGAAGACAATGATCCTAGAAGGCTGATACACCTCTCAAGCGTCCATCGGCGACAGTCGGAGCAACTTGCAAGTAAAAGTGTTTACATCCAGTCACTCGATACAGCAAGGAACGCTCTCGATTAGCTCTCCGACGCTGTTGACGTTTCCGGCAGTCAAGACCGTGTCGTTCCGGATTACGTCGGATACCGGTATGTAGACCAATGTCAGAAACGCATGGACACGAGGTCGCTCAAACCTGCTTTCCAGATGGACAGTCGCACAACAAAGAGTGCTCGATCGATGCCTTAGATAACAAGATCGTGCTGCCAGCCACGGGCGCCCATGAGGTCATCACGTTTCTGATACCGTACAATGATCAACTAAGCGGACAGTCCCTAGACCATGCGGTAAGCTCACCAGCTCCCTAGTTGCCAGACGTAAGCATACATCTTACCTGATTTCAGATCAAATTCGTGATAGATTATACAAGCCAAGATGGAAAGCATTACCTCGCCTCTCTCTTAGAAACGCCCAAACTCAAGTTGCCGCTATCGATTTCCCACGAAGTTAGTCATAATCCCGTGAGGTACGTTTCAAACGCTCCTTGGGAAAAGATCGTACCAGCTTTTCGTCACCTGACTTGTGTCACAGCGCTCTGTTGCAGTATACCCTGACTGGTCGCAATAACTCGCCAATACGGCTGTTGGATGTTGGTCTCAGCAGTAGTTCGCTTATGAGAGCGGAATCGTGCTTCAGTAAAGACGAGAGGGTGAGTAGTTGTTCACTTTCCCTCCAACGACCTCATAGTGACATATGGTTGGCGGCCCGGTAGCTGGTCTTTGAGCAGCAAGAGGTTCCTCTTGTCTACAAGCTGCAGACAGGAGTGGTGCCAGAAGGTACGTACGGTGCTTTACATCGGTAGCAGTGGTGGAGATTGTTCTTACTTTTCAAAGCAGGGAGACAAGGATCGTTCAATGAAGCGGTCGACAAAAAGGCGCAATTGACGATATCCTACTGCTATCTATCTGAAGGTATGGTCCATTTCCGCCTTTCAAAGTTAGGAGACTTCTGACTCGCACCTTGTCACCAGAGATGGAAGCGTATCTCCTATCCCGAATGGACGAAATGCTCACCACAGCCGGCATGAACCGCTATTCCGGTTGCCTAAACTATTATGTGCGAGAAACCGTCCTTCCTAAGTTGGATTTTATTCATTATGCGGTACACGACACCGTTGCGATTCCTGCACTGGATGCGGAAGCGCTGCAGACACTTTTACCCTGCGAGAGGCCTGAAATTGCGAAGCAGCTTGTCAGTTTCATGAAAGGATATCATGAGGTTGGTTGCTTTGCATTCTATTGCGGCCACTAGGAACTGACGTGCTCAGCGGCACTTAGGCTTTGCAAGCTATTTCCGGTCAAGATGTGCGAGAGCGCGCGTCAGGGTCCGTTCGGAAGCTCCTGCATAACGCTGAGATCAACTTATGCAAGGTTGGTCTTAATCCTACAACGCGCTTTCCTCGGAATCAAATCAGACTAACAGCACCCCATCGCAGATCCTCGTCGGAGCGAAAGTCGTGCCTGCCATCGCTGGGAATGGGAACAAGTCACTCACTGTCGGCGAGGCAATGCAATGTCAGCTCATCATCGAAACATCAAAGTGGGACAGTTCGTTATCGACCATCACAGGTCACTATGAGGTTTCAGCCGACTACGAGTCATGGATGTTCGCGGGAAAGAAGAAGGAATCTCTTTCTCTCGATGTAAGTGAATGTCAATACTCGTGGCACTTGCGGTAGAGAGGCTGAAAGAGGATAACGCTTAGGCGAAAACATCGAGCATTTTCGAGTTCACGGTTGTCCCAACGCGAACGGGATACCTTCCCCTCCCCGCGGTCAGCATACAGACAAGTGAAAGCGGCGTTGCGCTGTTCTACCCAAATCGGTCGCGTGGGATTATTGTGAAGCCTCCAACATCCGTCTCCCACGAGGTCTTTTTTGAAACTTAGGTGTTAAGACTGGGCAGTGTACTTGTATCTATCATAGCAATATATACTCCGTCGACGGAGCTCACACAGACGCTACCAGGCGTTTTGAGGAGCCTCCCAGAAGACTGTGAAAAGACACAACAACGTGCAAAATGCCTCATGAAGTGTCGATGTTGAGTATTGCAATATATGATACGAATGAGATTCTGAGAAAGTCGAAGGCTAAAGAGCCCACCAGCATCCAACTCTCCAATTACAGCGGAATCTGCTGCAAAAACCCCTCCGTGCTGCCAACCACTATATAGCTCAAATCCCTCGGAAACCGGACACAGAATATTCCCAAATTGAGCACCCTTATCTGGCGCACGCGGCTAGCATCTTTCACTCGGAAGATAACCACGTTATTGTCAAACGACCCCGTAGCAAGATATTGCCCGTCGTCCGAGAAGCAAATGGTGCACGCCCAGCTCGGCTGCAGATCAAATACGGCGAGCTCTTGTCCCGTAACATAGTCGAATAACCGAACGGTAGAATCCCGAGATGTGGTGGCCAACAGTGACGGCCGCGCGGTCGCCATGTCAAGGATGTAATCCGTATGCGCCTCGATGCATCGAGTATGCGAGATCGCTTTGGAGTTGATGAGAATTTTCAGATCCCAGACATAGATGCGTTTATCTAACCCGGCCGTGATCAAAAACCGGCCGTCGTGGGAGAACCGTACCACTTTAACCCACCGGGAGTGTTTCTTGATGACTGCGATGCAGTCGCCCGTGGTGATATCCCACAAGCGGATGGTACAGTCGGTGGATCCGGACGCAACGTGCCGGCCGTCGGCGGAGACATCGCATGTTGTCACGGCGTCCAGGTGTCCTCGTAATGTGCGCTCGCATGATGCGGACTGGGCGTTCCAGATTTTAACTGTTCGGTCGAAGGAGGAGGAGACGATGTGGGTGTCGTCGCGTGTGAAGTGGACGTCGGTCACGATTGACTTGTGGCCTACGTATTGTGCTAGACATGTGTGTCCTGTCGTGCCGCCTGCTGGCCCGGCTAGCGATGCGGTCGTCGGCGCGGCTGTTCCAGGTGGTTTTGACCCATCGCCATCGGCCCCTGCGACGACATTAACTGCCGCTTGTGACCCTTCTATCGCTATTCCTGCGACCGCCGCCGCCCGCGCAGCTGCCACGATCGGCATGACTGCTGGAGGACGAATGTCATGGATGCGTATGATGCAGTCATATCCGGCCGTGAGCCACAGACAAGAATCGAACGCGGAGTACTTGGCGGCCTTGACTCCATCCTTGTGCGCCACCAGAAAGTTTGGGAAGAGGTGCGCATCGACGCTGGTGAAGATCTCATGTAGAAGCGCGAACTTGCGGTATAGTTTTCTCCAACGGTATCTCGGTGCTGGCGGAGCTTGACCTCCCGCTGTTGGGCGAGCAGCGAACTGTCTACGGAGCTCAATGATCTTCTCGAACTGTATTCGCAAAAGTTCCGGATGCCGGAGATCTTGCAAGGAGAGCTCGTTCGGTAGTTCACGGTTGAGGAGATCCCAGACAACCTTCAGAGTGTTCGAAACAAAGTCCATGGAGAGCTCCTGCGCTTGCGCCGAATACTTCAAGAACACCTCCTGATTCCCAAGCATTTGGGAAAACGTCAGTATGCAAAAGGCGGTGGATAAGCAGACCAGTGTGTAGTCGGTAGATTTGTCTAACTGAACGTAGACATGGTTGATGTCCCGCTGGATCCCTCTCCGCACGTCTTCCTCCCCCAGCGCCTCATGCAGAACTCCTTTCCTCACACTTGGACCACCGGCAGTGTCCTGAGCGGTCACTGGAGCAGATGCGGCAGTACTGACTGTACCTCCTCGCGAACCTCCTGGCGGTTCTTCGGCAGCTGAATCTAATTTGCTTGACGCATCCCGCACCGCTTGCCGTCGGTTCGATGAATCCCCTTCGTTCAATTGCTGGGTTGAAGATGCCAAGTCGTTGGTACTGGCTTTTTGCGAGCCTCCACCCAACACATCGGCACTCGACCCAAGTTTTCGCATTACGGAAGCTCTCCTGCTCCCCCCAGCAAGATCACGTTTCGATCCCGTAAGGTTTTTCTTGCGCACAACCATCCCAGGCGCCCTTGACATGTTCAACAGGTCTTCCATCTCCTTGTCGAGCGAATCAGAGCTTCCTTCACGACTCCGGCCCATGCCATTGGGATCATCGTCATCGGCGTTCGATCTTGTATAATTCCACACTTTATCTAGATCCACGTTCCCATCTCCTTCATCGCGGAAGGCTTTCTGTCCGTCCGGACCAATCTCATGCTTGTCCCCGATTTTAGGCAGTAGTTCCTCAATGTCGAGGTAGTACCGTTTCAAAATGCGTCGACTAAGAGCTAGTAGGGTTTCATACGTCTTGCATATTCGATCACATTCAACCCTCTCCCCTTCTTCACGAATATCGATATCTCGCGGGACCCGTCGCATGCGAAAGAACTCTCCCGCATTCGGGCCGGCGCCTCCCGCTCCCCCAGTACCAGCAGCGCCTGATGGCGGGGAAGTTCCCCTCCCTTTCGCTGCCGCACCTTGGGTTGCTGAAGTATCAGCGGCGCCAGCGCCGACGCCTGCATCGTCTCCATCAGTGACATTCCATCCATAGAACCAATCACATAGCATATGATACGCCGAACGATAGTCGGCGCTTTCAAGATCACGCAGATGAAAGTTTGCTATTGAGGAGGCCAAGGCTTTGGACTTTGCGGGATCGAATCGTGCGTAGAAATGGGTGAGAAAAGGCACCTGTAGCCGTTCCGACAGCAGCGCCAAATCATGGTATTGTTTCAGACATTCCATTATCAGCTGCTAGCCCGTTTTCAGAGGGATGCGATCAGACCTATCTACCACGAATGTTGCGATATTAACTTAGGATGGCAAACGAATTGAAATTATGCAGTACGAGGACTGTTTCGGATGTCCTTCGTTTTCCCGTGGGGTTTCGCATTGGAACGTCTCCATTTTCCAAGGGAGTTGAAGCTGGAAGTTGCAAGCAATATGGACGCGCTCGTTTCGCGTCCGGAATTGTCACCATACGAATCGAAATCTTATGCGGTCATCCACGTGACCGCATTACAATTCCAGAGCTTTCCCACTCCAGTCCGAGAGCGTTTCCGCATCCCAGTCAAGTACTGTATATTCAGATCACCGTGCCCCACCTACCTCGCTTTCGCTATATAACACGTCTCGTGATCTTCGCTTTGAGAAACCTGCAATAACGACGAAGATTGTTTCGCAGCCTGAAGTTTTCGTTCAGCGGCTGTACGGCTCACTCTTGGTCAGTACGAATCCATAGGTGTTGCGTACTTTTACGTGGGAACCTTCGCCATCGCTTCATAAGTGCGCTTCATAAGTGCGCTTCTACGCTGCTTGTCGACCAGGGAAACCCCGTATTGATCCCTCCTGTGCTCCTATAACAGGCACCCTGCAGAACATTCTTCCTGACTGCAGCGCACTGGGTGCAGATCGCTCAACATGGCTGAAAACGTGCAACGTGCGCAACAATACCAGTATGCCCAAAACAGTAACTTGGTGCTGCAGGCTGAACGAACCGGCCCTAGACGAGACCAGGAGCCTTCGGGAGAGCCGGTATCGCTGGCAGGCCGAATAGACCCTAAACGGATGGGCGACCGGGCTCAGAGTAGCTTCCAAGAGAAGAAAGAGCAGAGGGAAAAAAAGCGGAAGGAGAAAGCGGACCGTAGGAAGCAGGCGGGTGCGGAGAGGAGCGGAAACAAGCGTGCCAAACGCGAGAGGGATTTGGGCGGATATGGTCCGGACAACATTCTGGCTGCTACCGATGATTTCGAAGGTCAAGGGTATAGACCCCGGACGAAGGAGACCCGCCAAACCTTCGAACTCATATTATCATTCCTGCAGCAGCTACTCGGAGACATCCAGCAGGATGTGTTACGAGGCGCTGCGAACGAAGCGCTTAAGATATTGAAGCAGGACGATATGAAGGACTTCGATAAGAAAAAGGAGTTGGAGATGATTGTCCAAGCACAACTATCATCAGACCGATTCGCACAACTGGTTAACCTAGGGAAGCGTATTACGGATTTCCGGTCTGGCGCGGATGATGACGCGCAGGAGGGCAACGGGAATGGTCTCGCCCGCGACGAAGGTTTAGATGAGGAGCATGGTGTGGCCGTTGTTTTCGACGAAGAGGATGACGATGAAGAAGGTTCTGATGACGACGAGTACGAGGTCAAAGAAGACGAGTCCGATGATGATGACGCTGGCGAGGAAGCCGAGTTCGAAAATGTCCTGAAACCAGTTGGAGTCATTGACGAAGACGAGACCAAGGACGATATGGATGAATTCACAGAGATTCTTCGACCAGACGAAGGCTCTACTTTCAATTCGGGGAAAGCGAGTGCCGGCGCGACCGCAACTGCACCGGCAGCAGGCGGCGATGCGGCGGGTGTCATAAAACCTCACGATGTGGATGCATTCTGGCTCCAACGCACGATTGCCACCCACTACTCGGATGCGCTTACAGCGCAAGGCAAAGCAGCTGCGGCTTTCAACACGTTGTCGTCTGCAACAAACACTAGGGACTGCGAAAACGAGCTCATGGCTTTGTTTGACTATGATAAGTTTGACCTTGTCAAGCTACTGACGAGAAATCGCGAGGTTATCGTTTGGTGCACAAAGCTTGCCCGGGCGGCAACTCCAGCCGATCGCACCGCCATCGAAGCAGAGATCGAACAAAGCGGCAATGCCGATATCCTTGCGCAACTTAGCGTAGCACCTACCAGGAGAGACGTGGACAGGAACCGTCGTGGTGTGGTTGAAATCGGGCACGACGGACAACAGACTGTAGCCGGAGGCCCTATTCAAATGGACTTGAAGAAGGCAACGCCAGGATCTTCTGCTACCGTTCCACGAGCGACGATAAACCTCGATGAGTTGGCGTTCCAGCAGGGAGGCCATCTGATGTCGAACAAAAAGTGTGACCTGCCACAGGGCACCTTCAAGCGCGAAAAGAAAGGATACCAGGAGGTACACGTCCCAGCACCCAAGGCTTCCCCGATGAAGGAGAACGAGAGGCTTGTGTCTATCTCTGAGCTTCCGGAATGGGCGCAGGGCGGGTTTGCGGGTGCACGATCTCTGAATCGAGTTCAGTCTCGACTGTATCCCGCAGCTTTCGAATCAGACGAGAACCTCCTGATTTGCGCTCCTACCGGTGCGGGAAAGACGAACTGTGCAATGCTCACTATCCTTCGTGAGATTGGCAAGTATCGCAAACCGGCTGGGGAGATTGCCTTGGACGAATTCAAAATCATCTACATTGCTCCGATGAAGGCGCTTGTAGCGGAAATGGTTGGGAACTTCTCCAGCCGTCTGGAGAAGTATGGCATCAAGGTGGCGGAATTGACCGGTGATCGCCAGCTGAACAAGCAGCAAATCGCCGAGACGCAAATCATTGTCACAACACCAGAGAAGTGGGATATAACCACCCGTAAGGCGACCGACCGGTCTTACACGAAACTCGTCCGCTTACTCATTATTGACGAGGTGCACTTGTTGCACGACGATCGAGGTCCCGTGTTGGAGAGCATCATCAGTAGGACCATCCGCGGAATCCAGGAAAACCAAGAGATGGTACGATTGGTCGGTCTTTCTGCCACGCTGCCCAATTATCAGGATGTCGCACACTTCATGCGAGTAGACTCCGAGAAGGGACTGTTTTTCTTCGACAACAGCTACCGTCCGTGCCCGCTCAAGCAGCAATACATCGGCATTACCGAGAAGAAGGCCATCAAACGGTTCCAGCTTATGAACGAGATCGTGTATGAGAAGATCATGGAAGAAGCCGGGAAGAATCAGGTTCTTGTTTTCTGCCACTCCCGTAAGGAGACAGCGAAGACTGCCAAAGCGATTCGCGACATGGCCATGGAGAGAGATACAATCGGTCAAATCCTCAGCCAAGACTCGGGGAGCCGAGAAGTTTTGAGCACTGAGGCTGCCACCGTTAAGAACGCTGATCTGCAGGACATGCTGCCTTACGGTTTCGCCATCCACCACGCTGGAATGACGCGTGCCGATCGTACGTCCGTAGAAGATCTTTTCGGTGACGGTCACGTCAAGGTCCTGGTTTCCACCGCCACGTTAGCCTGGGGTGTCAATCTTCCCGCCCATACGGTCATCATCAAAGGAACACAAGTGTACAATCCGGAGAAGGGTCGGTGGGTCGAGCTTTCCCCGCAGGACGTGCTGCAAATGTTGGGACGTGCCGGTCGTCCCCAGTTCGACACGAACGGAGAGGGAATCATCATCACAACCCATTCGGAACTTCTCTACTACCTTTCGTTGCTCAACCAGCAACTTCCGATCGAGTCGCAGTTCATCAAGAAGATGGCCGACAATCTCAATGCCGAAATCGTGTTGGGGACTATTCGCAATCGTGATGATGCAGTTCAGTGGTTGGGGTACACGTACCTATACGTCCGGATGCTCAGGAATGGGCCATTGTACGGAGTGGGAGGTGACGAGTTGGAGGCAGATCCGTACCTCGTGCAAAAACGTGTGGATCTCATTCACGCCGCTGCAACCATTCTTGACAAATGCAACTTGATCAAGTACGACAAGAAAACGGGGAAGTTCCAGGTCACGGAGTTAGGCAGGATTGCTTCTCACTACTACATCAGCCACCACTCGATGGCCACGTACAATCAACACCTCAAGCCGACTATGACTCTTATCGACTTGTTCCGCGCCTTTGCCTTGTCCGACGAATTCAAGTTCATCCCCGTCAGGGAGGAAGAGAAGCTGGAGCTAGCGAAGATGCTCGAACGAGTGCCGATACCTGTGAAAGAAAGCTTGGAAGAACCGACCGCCAAAATCAACGTGCTCTTACAAGCTTACATCTCGCAGCTGAAGCTGGAAGGTTTTGCTTTGATGAGTGACATGGTGTACGTCACTCAGAGTGCAGGGCGTATTCTTCGTGCGATCTTTGAGATCTGCCTAAAGCGTGGATGGGCGCAGTTGTCCCGCAAAGCCCTTGACCTCTGCAAGATGGTGGACAAGAAGATGTGGCTCTCGATGAGCCCTCTGCGCCAGATTCGCGGTTTTCCGTTCGACGTGATCAAGAGACTCGAGCGCAAGGAGTTCCCCTGGGACCGCTACTATGACCTTAACCCTCAAGAGCTGGGTGAGCTCGCTGGTGTGCCGAAGGCCGGCAAGCTGATCCATAAGGCTGTACATCAGTTCCCGAAAGTAGAAGTCCAAGCGCAGGTTCAGCCCATCACGCGATCGATGCTCCGGATGGAGTTGACCATCACCCCCGATTTCCAGTTCGACGAGAAGGTGTCGCCCGGAGGTGCGGAAGGTTTCTGGATCCTGGTTGAGGATGTTGACAGCGAGGTTATTATCCACCACGACATGTTCGTGTTGAAGCAGCGCTACGGCGAGGAGGACCATCACCTGAGCTTCACTGTTCCGTTGTTTGAACCTTTGCCACCGAACTACTTCGTTTCCGTTGTCAGCGATCGATGGCTGCACTCTGAGACACGCCTTCCTGTCTCTTTCAAGCATCTCATCCTTCCCGAAAAGTACCCTCCCCACACGGAACTTCTCGATCTGCACCCGTTGCCAGTGTCCGCTCTCAAGAACAAAGAGTACGAAAGTGTGTACTCTGGCTCCCGTCACTTCAACCCGATCCAGACGCAGGTCTTCAACACCTTATACCAAACCGACGACAATGTCTTCATTGGAGCTCCTGCGGGCTCCGGAAAGACGATATGCGCCGAGTTCGCGTTGCTGCGACTATGGACGATCAACCCCAAAGCGCGGTGTGTGTACATTGCTCCTTTCGACGAGGTTGCTGAGTTGAAGATGAACGAGTGGAAAGCCAAATTTGGTGATCTGCTCGGTGGAAAGAACATCGTCACGTTGACTGGAGAGACCACGGCGGACCTCAAACTACTCGAGACCGGTGACGTCGTCTTTGCCACCCCTCAGAAGTGGGACATGCTCTCACGAAGGTGGAAGCAACGCAAGAATGTGCAGACCATCGGCCTGTTCATCGCTGACGAAATCCATCTGATCGGAGGCGACATTGGTCCGACCTTGGAAGTCATCGTCTCTCGCATGCGTTACATAAGTGCGCAGACCGAGAACAAGATCCGAATCGTCGCACTCGGCACATCGCTCGCTAATGCTAGGGATCTGGGAGAATGGATCGGCGCAACCAGTCAGAGCATCTTCAACTTCAAACCGAATGTGCGCCCCATCCCGCTTGAGATCCACATCCAGGGATACTCAGTCCCGCACTTTGCGTCCATGATGATCGCCATGACGAAACCAACGTACCTCGCCATAAAGCAATTCGCTTCTGGTGCTGCACGGCCGGCTATCGTGTTTGTTCCCAGCAGGAAGCAAGCTCGTCTGACAGCGGTTGATATCTCCACGTATGCGATGGCGGAGGGTGATGAGAAGAAGTTCTTGCATTGTTCGGAGGAGGACCTTGAGCCCTGGGCGGAAAAGGTGCAAGATCAAACCCTTCGGGAGCTCTTGCACACCGGGGTAGCTTACTACCACGAGGCGCTCAGCAAGAACGACAGACGCATCGTCGAGACACTCTTCAATAACGGCGCCGTTCAAGTTGTTGTCGCCAGCAAGGACACTTGCTGGAGCATGAGCCTCCGGTCCCACCTCGTTGTGATCATGGGAACGCAGTACTACGAGGGCAAGGAACATCGGTACGCTGATTCTCCCATCACCGATGTGTTGCAAATGATGGGCCGCGCTACCCGCCCGACACTCGGAGAAAGCGGGCGATGTGTTTTGATGTGTCAGGGCGTCAAGAAGGACTTCTACAAGAAATTCCTCTACGAAGCCCTCCCTGTCGAATCGCACCTGGACCATTTCTTGCATGACCACTTCAACGCTGAGATTGTTACCAAGACGATTGAAAACAAGCAGGATGCCGTCGATTACCTCACCTGGACGTTCCTATACCGGAGAATGTCGTTGAACCCCAACTACTACAACCTGCAAGGTGTGACTCACCGTCACTTGTCGGATCACCTTTCTGATCTGGTCGAGACGACGTTGGAGGAGTTGGCCACCAGCAAGTGTATCGCGGTTGAAGACGAAGATGTCTCTCCGCTCAACTTGGGCATGATCGCTGCGTACTACTACATCAACTACGTGACCATCGAGGTCTTCTCCATGTCCCTCAACGCCAAGACCAAGATCCGAGGCCTGCTGCAGATCGTCGCCGCGGCGGCCGAATTCGAGAACGTCCCCATTCGGCACCACGAAGATCAAGTCCTGAAGCGGATTTACGACAGGGTGCCGGTCAAGGTCGATACGCCCAACTTCAACGACCCGCATTTCAAAACCAACATCCTCCTGCAAGCTCATTTCAGCCGCGTGGGCTTACCCGCAGATCTCGAAAGCGACCAGAAAGCCGTCCTCGCCAAAGCCGTGCGTCTCATCCACGCCTGTGTCGACGTCATCTCCTCCAACGGCTGGCTCGCACCCTGCATGGCCGCCATGGATCTCTGCCAGATGGTCGTGCAAGCCATGTGGGACCGCGACTCGGCCTTACGCCAGGTGCCCCATTTCACCAACGACATCATCAAGCGTCTCAACGCGCTGGGAGTCGAAGGCGTGTTTGATATCATGGAGATGGAGGACGACGCGCGTGAGAAGGCGTTGCAGCTGAAACCCCAACAAATGGCCGATGTGGCCAAGTTCGTCAACAGGTACCCCAACATCGACGTTGCGTTCAAGGTCGACGTCACCGCCGTGCGGCAGGGCGAGCCCGTCACAGTTAAAGTCACACTGGAACGTGAGGTTGATGAGGACGAGGACGCCATGTCGTCTTCGGGCGCTCCTACGGCCCTGGGACCCGTCATTGCGCCGTTCTACCCCGTGACGAAAGACGAAGGGTGGTGGTTGGTCGTCGGCGATGTGGCGGATAAGACCCTGCTTGCCATCAAGCGCGTGACGATCCAGAAACGCGCTACCGTGGCGGTGGAGTTTGCGGCGCCGGAGCATAAGACGGGCAAATTGGACTGTGCGCTCTACTTCATGTGTGATTCTTACGTGGGTGTGGATCAGGAGTATGCGTTTGAGGTGCAGGTTGAGGAAGGGGCCGAGGGGTCGTCGTCGGATGAGGAGGAGGATGATGATGATAAGATGCAGGAGTAGAGGGTGGGGTTTGGTAGCTGGGGCGGGAAACGAATATGGCGTAGAGTTTTTTCTCTATAGTTTAGCCATCGCTGTGTTTTTGTATAGTATTCATTTCTTATTTGTCTGTATTCAAGGGACTGAGGTCCCATGTCTTGTAACGGCTTGATCAACTATGAAGATTGCCATATGGACCATCCATCACACTTTCCTTTCACGTTTTTTTCCTGATGTGCAACATCTGCTTGTAAAATATGCTACAGATCGCTCAAAAAATCCTTCCGCTGCTAGGCACCGCATGAATCTCCCCGTCCGACCTCCTCTTTTCACTAGCACTCGAACCACTCCCAGCGGTCACCGTCGACCCTCTTCGCGAGCTGGACACCTTGGCGAGATGCGAGGCGATCAGCTCGTCGTACTGGGACTCCCTGCGCGCCAGTTCGTTTTTCATCTGCTTGAGGTTCAGATTGAGGTCTTCGAGACCGTGTATTTGGTCAGAGCTGCGTTTGATGTGGTTGTTCTGGAGAGTGATAGCGGCGTTAGAGGATGGAGGGGTCGGGGGCAGATAGGCACCGGGAGATATTGACAACGCTAACCGACCTTTTCTCCGATAGTCGTGAACGTTTTTTCCAGCTCTTGAAGTTCGTGCCGGAGCTCTGCTTCTTTGCCGCGCTGGCGGATAAGCTCTTCTAGTGCTTTGTCTTCCATGATGAGGTGGATTTTGCTGGATGAGTTTCGTGCGATAGTCACAAACTGCGTCGTGGTTTTATTCCGAAATGAGACCGGAATGAACCGAAAATGACCAGTTCTTATCAGCAAACGAGGCATGAGCCTCGGACTTCTTGTTTGTCACATTACGGAGGTCAGTCGCACGACAAGCTATCCAAACAGGTGACGCTAGGCAGGCAGTTTAGGGTTGAGCTTAAAACTTGAATAGCTGGTGGTCTGTGATGGGGCAAGATGGCCCGCAGTTGAAGATGTCGCAGGAATCGCGAAGGGGTCAACTCAGTGTAAAGAGGGTAAAACGTGGCATCCGCACAGATCCACATGCGATTAGTGGCTGTAAGTCCAGTCGCCCACTCCTCCGCTTTCCCAACGCTTGCTTGCCAAAAGACAACTAGTTCCCCAAGGACACGTTCCCACGACGATCTTCGCAACACCCTCCGCTTGGCTGCCCTCCGTTCTGTCCGTCTATCTATATGCGACTGCCCCGTTTCGTTCTCCCGCACCCTAGTTAGCCCTTTATGCCGACCCCTCGCCCGGCGGCCCACACCTCATCTTCCACATCCTCCTCACCGCGTCCTGTTCCCACGACCAGCAAATCCGCCGGCCCTCGTGTAAGCAACTCCCCACGAAGCAGAGACAAGGCTCGAAAAGGCACCAGCAGCCACTCTGCACCGTCTGGCAACGCGAAATACACGCTGGTCGACGAAGACGACGAAACGACGAACGACTTTCTAATGAGTGACGTCAGCCCGGTGAGTGAGTGGGGAATCAGTGCTGTGCTGCCTTGCCATCTGTGTCACCTCCAGTCTGGTCATACTTCCGAATTCTCACGCTGTTTGTTCGTCTATAAGCAGCATCCCAGCAGCTCGCATAATCGGGATCTTGCACACGGACATGACTCGGATTCCGAGTCGGATTCTGGTCATGGGACGCAACAGAGTGGGGCGGAGTCCGCCAAGTCGTTGATACAAGGAGACAAAAGGTCGTCACGGGGAAAGAAGAAGGGGAGGCGGAATAGGAATGCATCCAGAAATACTGGGGGAGCAGTCGTGTCTCACGCGCCGAGCATCATGGACGGGTTGGAAGAGCCGTCCACTGAACACGGCGGGCGGTTACTTTATGCGGACTCTCTGGTCAATCCACCCGCCAACTACACGAACCCAGTCGCCCCAGTCACACCTCTGACCGCGACAGAGTTCCTCGCCATCGTTGCAGAAGTGCGAGCTGCCATTGCTGAAGGCATATACCCAACCCTTATCTCGCAAGGCTCGAGCGGTTCCTATTTCTGCAAGAACCGAGCAGGAGAGATCGTCGGCGTGTTCAAGCCGAAGAACGAAGAGCCATATGGACACCTCAACCCGAAATGGACCAAATGGATCCATAAGAATTTGTTCCCGTGTTGTTTCGGAAGGAGCTGCATAATACCTAATCTCGGCTACATCAGTGAAGCCGCCGCGAGCTTCATCGACCGTCGTTTGGAACTCCGCGTCGTGCCACGGACGGAAGTCATCTACTTGGCCAGCCCAACGTTCTACTACTCGCGAAAAGATTGGAAGGCGTACACGAAGGGAGGCGAGCTTCCCGAGAAGGTTGGGTCCTTCCAAGTGTTCTTGAAAGGATACAAGGACGCTACCCGGTTTTTCCGCGAAGGATATGAGAAGATGCGGAGATCCAACTCCACGTCTCTTCCTGCATCGAACCGCGCGTCGGCGGAGAACCTGCCGCGACAGTTTCGGTCGTCAGGCAATCAGGCCAACGCAAACTCACCTTACGAATGGAGCGAGCGCGCGCGAATGGAGTTCCAATGGGGCTTTGAGAGGCTTGCGGTGCTCGATTACCTGATACGGAACACTGATAGAGGACTGGATAATTGGATGGTCAAATACGACGAGGCGCGTGATGAAGCGGAAAAGTTGGCGGATTTGGAAGGTGCGATGCAGGGGCCTCGAGGTGCAGAAGCTCCGACGGTACCGCCATTGTCAACCACAATCGATATCGCGGACCCGGCTTTCGATTCTGGTCACGATGACGATAGTGCGCCGCTGATCAATGGTGTGGCTGACGCGATATCCTCGACTGCCGACAAGCTCCACTCCCGGGTTCCCGATCAGGCGTCCCATGACGTCTCAGCTTCCGGAGATTCCTCAATCGTCGTCGACACCCCCGCCGCATCCCCCCACCACACCGGCCTCACCTCCCCCGACTCCCAACCCCCCATCATCCAAGTTGCCGCGATCGACAACGGCCTCGCCTTCCCCTACAAGCACCCGGACCGCTGGCGCTCCTACCCCTTCGGCTGGTCCTACCTCCCCGCCTCGCGCATCCCCTTCTCGTCCGAAACACGCATGCACGTCCTGCACCTCCTCACCTCCCCCTCCTGGTGGCGCGAGACGATGGACGGCCTCGAACGCCTGTTCCGCATCGACGCGGATTTCTCTGAACGCATGTGGCGCAAACAGCGCGCGGTTGTCCGTGGGGAGGGATACAACCTCGTTGAATGCCTCCGACGGTCTGAGACCGGGTCCCTAGGTGGTTCTCCATGGGGCCTTGTGCGAAGGCCGGTGGTTAGTGTGTATGAGGATGAGACGGATGATTTGGATGAGCCGGAGCTGGAGGGAATGGTGGGTGGCCCGGCGATGGGGATGCGGCCGGGCCGGAGACGGAGTTTTGTGGAGAGGCAGGTTGGGGGTGGCAAGAGGTTTGTGAGGAAGGTGAAGCAGCGGTTTGAGACGTTCGCGAGGAATCGGCCGTGTTTTGAGAATTGGTAGTTTTGGTTATGGGATTTAGGCTTGTGCGAGCAATCAAGTCGGTGCCTTCGACTCGGACTCGCTCGTTGCTTTTGAGTCTTCCCATCGCCCGACTCGCACCCTCCCTTCTCCTGCTCAATCCTCTTGTATCACCTCTCCCCGCTTGGATTCTTTCTGTATACTTCTTTTGAGGCCCCATCACTGTACAGAAAACTATGTATCGCTCAATCTCAGTTCACATGGAATGCAAACTGAACCCAGACAGACCGAGGATGCGGACGAAAGCACGGGCCAATTTGACCCTTTCCAGAAGATACACCAAGCATGCAGCAAAAGCATCACCTCAAATTCATTACATGGCTGTTTCGTTCTCAACTAAATTCAGAATTCAAACACAAGAAACCTCAGAACATTGTTTACGGACAAAGGTATAGATTACAGCTCCCACAAATAACGTTCCGAGACGGCGTCCATATCGTCCCACTCCAAAAAGCAAAAAAAAGGCAGGGCATCCATATACCACCAATCAACACCCCAAAATCCATATCCCTCTCTCATCCCACCCTACAACTCATCATCAACAGCCCTCTTAAACCTAAACTTCTTCTCCTCCTCCAAACGCACATCACTCTCGGGCGCCGTAACAGTCGAATCATCCACCGAGCGGGGTCCAACAACGGGATAAGTGCGCGGGCCAGATCGACCGGTCGCGAGGCGCGGGTGGATGATGAAATCCGGGATGTGTTCGTGGCCGGAGCCGCCGGAACGACGGCTGAGATGCGGGAGGCCGCCGCCGAGGTGGGAGGGGGGTGGTTGGAGTGGGTGTTGGTCTGAGGCCTTAAGAAGGAGGCGGCAGGGGTTAACTGGGGTGGATGATGAGGAGAGGGTAGAAGGAGGAGGGCACTTACTTTCACTGGCGCAGTGAAGAAGTCGACGACGGCGAAGATGACGAGGACAAATGTCCAGAAAACTTTGACGTACCACGTGGTGTGCATTATGTGTATCTGCTCCGTAAGATGGCTTGGTGGTTGCTAATGCGTTCGGGTAGGTCTCTTGTAATTGTGAAAGAGTGTATTGCGAAAAAAAAGGAGCTTGGGTGAAAATGGGGGTGCAACGGGAGTAAACAAGCTGCTGCGCGGGTGAGCGCCTCTCGCGTTCACAAGTCGTGACGTGAGCAGATGCACGCCTCAGAACTTGGACGCTCCTCGGGCTTCAAAATCTATACAAGGACGGTTGACTTAACCCCCCCTAAACATGGACCGAGCTCGGATATTCATTAGTTCTGCAAAAGATGGTGCTCATTCGAGAGAGCAGAACCGGAGCAAGGCGACCGACTCCGGCTAGCCCGCGAAATCCACTTAGCATACATTCATCTTCAAAGTCAGTTCCGTAAAAGGCGAATATGGATCGAAGCGTCTTGCGAGCCGGTTTTGACCAGTATAGCGTCTGGCGGGATACTAGCATGCCACCAGCGTAGCCGCAAGATCAGCAAAAGCGACATTAAATGTAAGTGTGGAAGCTCATTAGTGGCGTTGAGATACTTTTCGGTGATGCGTTTGGTGTCAACTTCCCGTCCAAGTCAGTTCGTGAGGCGCATTGGTCATCCGACTCACAATCGGGTAAGTACATTGGTGATAACGTTCTTTAATGTGGTTGCCGAGCACGGTTGTTCCTTCGTATTTCAACGTGCTGTAACCCATTTGGCAAACAATCCCATGCTTTGTTCCCTTATTTTGTAGATGCTCGTGAGAGCTTTGGCGTCACCCAGAAGTAGACACCAGTGCCGGGGCCATGAGCAAGGCCATGGTAACCCAACTCGCTTCAAAAATACGATTGACAGTAAGATTGGACATGCGAGTAAGTTTAGCCTAGTTGCCAAACTAAGCAGAACTGATACTTGATGATTGATGATCTTGCAAAGGTAGTGGGAAACCTCACCCAAAGACCCTGTATGTGGAGTAATGGAGAAAGGTGCCCTTACGGAGCGGGTAACCTAAAGGGGCAGGAAGCCTCTTACAGTCATTTACTCCTTTTGGTTACTCATCACCCAAACGCATTGGCATCACCAGAGAACCCGTAATTGGCCAGCTTCTTGACAGCATGACAGCATACGTTCAGCTGTCAATCTCTTTTGGCTCATCATGCACACCACGCCAACAGCCCGGCCTTTCCATCCTGCGGCCATCGCACAGGTATATCATTCGATTGGATCAGAAAAACCAAAATCACTGGTGATTCGTCAAAGGTATCTATATATATGTCTAAACGATATACCTACATTGAATCTACATTATGATAAGACAGGATTCGCCCGAGTCAAGTTATGATAAGCTTCCAATGCAAAGCGATAGTTGTGCCTATCCGTCGTTTATCCCGTTCAGCTGGCTCTTAACGGCAGCATCCACCAGCCCCAGGACTTCTTCGTGCGGGATCCAGATCCACTCCTCGTTCTGCCAGCCCCGTGCGTCGCCGTCGCCTTGCTTTGCGGGACGCCAGCCTTTCGGGACGGGTTTCCCACGGTATTTTTTCTCATACTCCTCCTTCCACATCGCTTTCCCAATGAAGTGCACGAGGCCGCGCATGCGGGACATCCGGCGGAACCCTCGGGACCCGAACACGGGTGGAAGGATCTCCACGACCGCCGAGTCTGGCCGCATCACCATCGTGAAGCTCATGCCGGCGCCGTGGTGGCCGACCAGCACGTCCGAAGCGTGGATGAGCCGGACCTGTTCCTTCTTGGACATGGTGCCCAAGTCGACAACGTTGACCTGAAACCCCGGGTGCTGCGCACGTATCGATTCGACCAGTTGGTCGATGTGGCGGAACTTGCGCGTCTTGGCCCGCTGAATCACTGTGATCGTCGGCTGGCGATGGATGTCGGCCGCTGAGCGCTCCTTCAATCCGTAGAACTTGAAGATCCAGCGCACGAATGTCGACAGCAGCGTCTCGCGCCGGCACGTCTCGTACGTGGCGCTGAGCAGGGCCGACCAGAACGGGCTGGCCCAGCCGACTGTCCCGATGACCACGTCGTAACAGGTGTCTGGCGAGAGCTGGGAGTAGCGCAAGGGCGTTCGGCCGGTCAGCATCTTCCATTCCGCATCCCATGGCCCTTTGCGATTGTCGGGGAAAACCACCAGCGCCTTTTTGATTTGCTCCTCCGTCAAGAGCGGATTTCCCGTAGCGGGATCGATGGCGATGCGCATCGCGTCGTATGACAGCTTGTTCTGCCAAAGCTCCATCAGCCTATGCCATACATTGTCATTATGCTCCTTCAGCGCCGGATAGATGATCAGCTGCCTCTTGCTGGTATTTTTGTCACACCGGAGCGTGCTATTGCCCTCCAACATGGCTCCGTAGCTGACTTCCGGAATAGGGGTCCCATAAATGACAGGCCGCTTCACCTGGGGACCAGTGCATTGTGCGTGGAACTTGCGCTCGGTCTGGTTGAAGGTCACGCCCTGCAGCAGATAGACGGGCGTGGCGCCAGTGAGTTTCCTATGGTGCGGGTGCGTCTGGACGGCGAATCCGTGCACCCGAGAGCCGCCGTCACATAGCGTTTCCGAACTGTTTGCGATGTTGTACACGTAGTCGTCTGTGAAGAACGACTGGCAGAGCTCGTCGTCCTTCGACTTGTACTCATCCGGTAGGTCCAGGTACGGCCGCCGTTCCACTTTACGACCCTCTGCGGGGACGACGCGGGTCCGGGAAAGCGCCGAGGGGTTAATTTTTGACGAAGGGGCGACGGCCTTCAGACTCGATGCAGTTGCGGTGGGAGCTCGATCCAAGTTCTGGGGAACAGTGGGAACAGTGAGAACTGCTGGTGGCGGACCGCTGGGAGTTCGGTCCAATTTCTTGGGAACAGTGGGAACAGTGAGCACTGCTGGTGGTGGACCGGGGGCAGCGTGTCTGGGGTTCGATGCAGAAGCGTGTGCCGATGGAGCTCGCTGCAACTTCTCCGGGACGGTGAGCACCGGTATCGCTGCCGTTGCGACCGCCGAAGTCCTTCTTGCAAAGACGCTTGAAGCAGTGTAGTAGTATGAATACCCGGTTGCGGTGAGGAGCAGGACGGTCGCGGCCAGCCGGACAAACTTCCTATGTCGCCAGGGTGCGACTGCGGCGACGGTCATCGTCGGCGGGGCTGATGGCGGAAGGCGGGCGAATGAGAAGGCAACGGAGAGCAGACAACGAGCGGACAGAGGTTGGAGCGCAACATCACGTTGCGAAAAGGCCGAGACGATCTATTACATATAGGCCAGCCCTGCACCGTGGGGCGGCCGATATGGACATTGAGGCGTCAAAGCGTCTCTCATAGTGCAAGCCCACTTCCTTTTCCGGCTCGTAATAATACCTCGTCTAAGTCCATCGTAAATTTAAAGTGCGTGCACAGGAAAAATTTGAGTTTTCTGCGGTCGAGATGCGGCCATTTGTGGTCATACCGTATCCAGCTGCAGCTGCATGCAAGTGGGTTTGCGGGCCACTCGGAAGCCAAAACCTTTCCAGTGTGAACAGTCAACACTGGATGGAGGATGGGGGAGCTGTGGGGAAGCGAAGTTGAACGTTCCAAGCCTGCCATTCACCTGCCATTCGTCCATTTGCTCCAGGCAAGTCCGTGAGACGCTTGACCGCCACCTCCCAGAACCCCTTCGGTATATACATACTCTACACAGATCTCTCTGCCGTCCCTCACGAAACTCTGGATCCCGCCTCTCGGACGCAGAATGTCTAACCGTAAGCTCGCGAGCAGCTTTCGTAAGGCTTCTGCGCGGGTTTGTTTACTCCCGCGCTCAATCGTGACGTGAGCATATTACCTCTAGAAACCCCTCAGTCTTGCGCCCTTAGTTCCGCAAAACGATGGGGCGGATGAGCTAGGCTGATGAGGAGGGCGGAGGTTCCAGTTGGCAACAAGTCTCTGCAGTGTGCTAAACACCTGCCATACAAATGGGTGAGCTGATTTACATGCGCATATCGCCCGTAGCAGTTTCAGAGGTGTGCGAGCAAAGCGCACGGACTTCTTCAGTCCAAAGGTGGTCCTGAGAAACGAGAGAGGTTTCGCAATGCAGAAAGATGCAGAGCGAGCGTGTCGGCGATCTTAACCTTCTAATTCTATCAGCAACAGGCAACAGATCAGCCAGCATCATATTGAGCCTTCACAGAACGGAGGTATCTTTTAGAGGGCCATGCGGGAAAGCATCAGGGAGAGGAAAGAGGGTACCTGCCCTCACAATTTCAACGACCTCCAGGACCTTTTCTTTTACATATACATTCGTTCGCAATCTGCGCTTCACAGCCTTCATATATTTGATATGGTACCTTGAATCAATGCATTAGAAGCACTATGCAACAAAAAACGGTGTTTTTCCATTTCCCAGCAGGAATATCGGGAAGGAAGAGAAAGTGTGGGGAAGGAAACTTCATTGCTTTGACTTACGCCAATCGTGTAAGCATACCTAGGAAGCTCAAAGGATTGGCATAAGTAGAGCAACGTTAGCCTGCGTAATATGCTGATGTCCCTCGGAAACTTCGTCTGTTCAGCGTTAGTGCTGTTCACCGCCCTCTTCTCCCGACAATAAGGAAGATCGCTTTCCTTCCTAAATCAGGCCATCTTCCTGTCCGATGCCAAATCTTGAAGCAAAAGCGATGTCGTTGGAAACCATTTTACGCCACATTCGGCACATGCTACGCTTCCTGGCGGTTTGGCGTTGCGAATCGTGATTTACTTCCATATCTGTTGTATGTAAATCGTATGTGCGTAGCCCGCTCGACTTCCCAAAATAATTACGAAGACATACAAATTTCACGTATCAGATAAACAAACCACTTCCTCCCACTTCGCATTCCGGAACCCCCCCCCTCCAAAAAGAAAATAACGCTCCATCGCCTTCACTACAATATACTAATATACATATGCGACCTACGGCAACCTTTCCTTCATGCCACATTTGGCACATGGTTTTTAACAATGAGCAACGTGCCCTGGCCGTTGGGCAGCGTTTGCGTAGTTACTTTCACTGTTTCGCCGTCGCGGATGGAGCCCTCTGTGCACGTGAAGTAGATAGATGATAATGAGCAGGTTGAACATGCGGCTTGTGATGTGGAGTGATTATTGGACTTACCGATGAGGGCCTCGGCCAGGGGACTCATGAGCCGCTTCTGTATGACTCGGTTGAGCGGTCGTGCGCCTATCAAGAGGGATTTTGTCAGTCTCAATGCAAGAACTCCGAACGCATTCCGCGCCTGGCCATCAGAGACGACCAACATACCATAAGCAGGATCATACCCCTCCTCCGCCAACCACTCCTTCGCCGCATCGTCCACATCCAGCGTCAGTTTATGGTCCTGCACGCGTTTAGCAACGTCTTTGATGCGCACGTCCACGATGTCGCGGATGCGGGCGCGGGAGAGGCGGTTGAAGACTACTAGTTCGTCCACTCTGGTAGTGCGGAAAAGGAGAGTTGTTTTATGATCAGTATGAGGAAGTGTGATGTGGACGAATGGAAGGGGACTTGCCTGTTGATGAATTCCGGAGGGAAGTGTTCACGGACTGCGCCGAGAACTTGCGCTTTGGCTTGGGTGGTCAGCTCGCCTTCGGGTTGGAGGGTCAGGTAGTCGGCACCTAGAAAGCGGATTATGTTAATTTCTCAGTCTGGGCGTTCCCACTGAGCTATGAAAGTAACATACCTAGGTTCGACGTCATGATGATGATGGTGTTGCGGAAGTCGACCTTGCGGCCTTGCGAGTCGGTTAAAAAGCCGTCGTCTAGGACTATCGTTTGTACGATCGCAGGAATGATGAGGCAATGGAAACAGTCAGTGAATGTGATCACTAATACAATCTAGCCAATAGAAACAGTGATGAAGCCTACCTTGCAGAAGGATATTGTTCACCTCCCGATGCGCCTTCTCTATCTCATCCAGTAGCACGACCGAATACGGTTTTCGGCGTACGGCTTCCGTCAACTCGCCGCCTTCCTCGTACCCGACATAGCCCGGGGGCGCGCCGATGAGCCTTGACACGGAGAACTTCTCCATGTATTCGCTGGGAAAATGTTTGTCATGTTTAGTACACTTCTCCAACAAAGTTTTACGTTCAACTTGACCCTCACCTCATATCAATCCGGACAATGGCCGACTCCGTATCAAACAAAAACTGTGCCAACGCTTTGCACAGCTCCGTCTTTCCCACTCCCGTGGGTCCCAAAAACATAAACGACGCAACCGGCCTAGTCTGCGACTGCAACCCCGCCCTACTCAACCTTACAGCCTCCGTCACAGCCTCAATCGCCTCATTTTGCCCAACCACCCTCTGCTTCAAAGCCTCCTGCATATGCAACAACTTCTCCCGCTCGCCTTTCATCAGCGTCTGCACGGGGATCCCCGTAGCTTTCGCGACCACTTTCGCGATATCGTTAGCCGTAACGCGTTCGTGGAGGAGACGTTCAGGGCCTTCGGTTTCCTCAGTGTCTTGAGGGATCTGACGTTCTAGCGCTGGGATTTCTTGATAGAGGAGTTGGGAGGCCCGGGTGAGGTCGCCGTCGCGTTGAGCTTTTTCGAAGTCGACGCGCGCTTGTTCGAGCCTTTGTTTGATGGTTTTGATCTCGTTGATGCGGGCCCGCTCGGTCTCCCAGATTTTGGTGAGCTCGTCTTGTTGGCGTTTTTTGTCTGATAGCTCGTTTTCGAGTTTCTCGCGGCGTTCTTGGGAGACTGCGTCTCGTTCCTGCAGAGGATCATGTTAATAGTGGTAGGTGCATTGACACGTCGCTCTGCACAGGCAATTAGGTGGCTTACATTCTTCAGAGACTCGAGTTCGATCTCCGTCGTCAAGATTTGCCGCTCCAGGTTCTCCAGCGCTTCTGGCTTACTCTCCTGCGCCAGACGAAGCGCCGAGCAGGCTTCGTCGACGAGGTCAATGGCTTTGTCCGGTAAGAACCGGTCGCTGAAAGGACAAGAACATGTAAACCACCGGGACGCATCGCAGAGGCGCCATGGTGCAAGAGGCAAAACGAGGCAAAAGCACTTACGTGATGTAGCGATGCGAGTACTGGGCGGCCATGACTAATGCGCTGTCGGCAACCCGCACTCCGTGATGGACTTCATATTTCTCTTTCACTGGTTTGAGCAACAGTAGAGTCAGTGTCCACCTTTCAAACTAAATGACGGCAATTGTACAACAAACAAAAAACACTTACATCCACGCAAGATCGAAATCGTCTCCTCAACAGTCGGCTCCCTCACAAGAACCGACTGAAACCGCCTCGCCAATGCCGCATCCTTCTCGATGTACTTTCGATACTCGTTGATGGTGGTGGCGCCCGCGCAGTGCAACGTGCCGCGAGCCAGCGCTGGTTTGAGCATGTTGCTGGCGTCCATGCCGCCTTCGCCTTTACCGAGGCCGAAGAGGGTGTGGAGCTCTGTGGGAAGAGGGGGCGGTGAGTGACAGAGTAGGTTCGAGTCCTCTCAGACGGGGACTTACCATCAATGAAGAGCACAATCTTGCCCTCTTCAGCCTGCACGTCGGTCAACACCGCTTTCAGTCGTTCTTCAAATTCACCTCTAGAACGGCCGCATTGCCTCAATATCTCAGCTTCACCCGCCTCCCGCACGCTCTCCTAACTGAAAGCTTACCGATACTTGCTCCCGGCAACAAGCTGCCCTAGATCAAGCGCAATCACCCTTTTGCCCTTCATGCTTTCCGGCACTTCCCCTTTGACAACGCGCTGCGCTAAACCTTCGATGATGGCGGTCTTCCCCGCTCCGGCTTCGCCTATGAGCACTGGGTTGTTCTTTGTTCGGCGACACAATCTGTTGTATGGTGCATCAATATCCTGTGCGTTGGTAAGGGCAATGATGCAAAACAATGCACTTACACTTGTATTGTACGCCTAATTTCCTCATCTGCATTCGGAGAGAGCGGGATTAATCGTATTGGACATCTTCTCCAATACCTTGTAAAAGCATTCTCCCGCGATCTATTCCCCTTACCTCTTCCAATGACAGGATCCAACTTCCCGTGCGCGGCAAGCTCCGTCAAATCGACCCCAAACTGCTTCAACGCGGCTCCTTTCTCAGGCGCCTGATTCGGGTTCATGTTCATGCGGAAAGGCATTCCGCCCATGTTTCCACCACCTGCCAGCAATACGCTCGGTCAGTATCGCGTCAGAAGTATCACCTGCATTTTCAAGATGTGGGTAGATCACCTGGCCCATGTTGGTGTCTAACATGTGGAACGAAAGCACTTCCCACAGGGTGAATGACAACCGCACTTCGCAACAGCAAGGAGGCTGGCGCTCTCGCAAGAGCTGCCTGTGGTTCCAGGAGCCGTAGGGCTCTTGCTTGTTTGATGCAGTTCAGTCGAAGCGGTTTGAGCATCTTGATACTCTTGTTTCGGAATTCCAAGGTTGACCAGTGCGGTGGTGTCGCCTATTTTCTGACTATTCAAAGTGTTGTCCTGAACAAGGTTCACTTGATCTTATCCTTCACTCCCTTCACTGCTGCACCTCTCTCCCGGTGATGGCAGGTCATATATATTGCGCCTAATGTGGGGGGGGATATCAAGTTCCGAACGCGGCGGTCGTTCTCCAACGCTCCAGAAATTTCCTTGGTGATGACGACTTGAAGGCAGCATCGCGTTGGACATTTTCAATTTAAAACCACGCGTAACCCTACCCTTGCTAACCCTAACCCGTAACGCTCGACGTTCCGTCGTCCCTCATATTCCGCCAACGCTCAGAAAAGCTGAGAAAACGCCTTCGATGCCTTCAATTTATAACCCATTGCCCGGCCTGTCATGTGTATGCATCGATAGAACAGTATGTCAAGTCGGTGCTCGGCAGCGACATCCGGTTCAATCAAAATATCGACCGTGAGCAGAACCGTGAGGTCGCATTAAGGCCTCAAGATTCGAGTCGGCTTGTCCCACGACAGCACAAGGCTCAAGCCTGGGTTCTCGGCGCTCTCGCAGCTGTTGTGGGCTGGCTCTGGGAAACGGTAACGCCGGTACGTGATGCTTGGAAACAAACACCAATTGATATCGCGCATTGCCCCTCAACTGTTTCATATCGCGGAAAGCGGCCGCAGCTGGGATGGGCTTTGTGATCCCCCCCAAATCGGCGTGGTGGGCCGCCAGCATTCCATCCCCCCTTTTTGAACCACAACAGACCAGGGCCGCTAATCAACAAAATTGCTGATCGTCCCCATATTTGATTCCAAACAAGCACGGACTCCGCTTTGGTTGTTCCCGGCCCGTTTCACCTGCCGTTGCAGGTTCAAAATAGACGGACTCCCATCTCGAAGGCTCCTGCGGGCAGCACTATTGTTGCGTCGGGGGTTGTACTCGTCGCCAGCTGCCATATTACTTCTGCTCGACATTACGACCGACCAGCTTGTTCGGGATTTTGTACGCATTCTCGAGTCATCCGAACATCTTACCTCCTGCAAGCGTTTTGGAGATTACTTCTGGACGGTTCAAGTGATTGGAAGTCGCTCTCGATTGGCCGGCCCATCGAACGACTGTATATACGACTGTATCATACAAAACCGTCCTTAGACTTTCGGTGACTTCGTCTAGAGTGGCGCATTTCTTCCCGCCACAATGTCCTACGACCAGCAATACGGGCGGGGCGCACCTTCGGCTCCTCCTCGCAGCTACACGCAGGGGACTTCTGGGTCGTCCAGTGCGGGTGGATACCGGAACAACCAGCAGTATGCTCAGCAACCGCCACGGCAGCAAATGCCGCAAGTTCCCGCGCGGAGCAACTCCCAGCCGTATCAAATGCAACCGAGCCCCCCGCCGCAAGCGCAATTTCCGTCTCCACGCCCTTACGGTGGGAGCGAGCGGTCATACACTGGTTCGGCTTCGGCTTCCGGCCGGAGTCAAGCAGGCTCTGCGCACCCTCTTAGCCCTCATGTGCCGCCGCAGGCCGGACCGGCCTACAATGGTGAGCTTCGTTTGGGGTAAGAACACTCTTGCCCTATGATTCTGATTACCTTATCGCCTGCACAGATCCTCGCGCATTCGGATCTCCCAATGGGTTCCTCGGTCAGAACCCAAATGCTCCCGGCATGGGCGGCTATGCCCCGATCGACTATCTGCCACGTAAGAAAACCGTGCGCAAGATCCCACTGACTCCACAAGGAAACTTGGTGGTGGACATTCCCGTCTCGGACAAAGTGTTGAGCAATGGCAAACACCGCCAAGAGGAGGAGTTTTCCCACATGCGATACACTGCCGTGACCTGCACGGCAGATGAGTTTTCCACCAAGGGTTACAGCCTGCGTCAGCAAGAATACGGCCGTCACACGGAAATTTTTATCGTCGTTACCATGTACAACGAGGATGATTTCCTTTTCTGCAAGTCCATGCAGGCGATTATGAAGAACATTGCCCACTTGTGCACTCGTTCCCGGTCCAAGACTTGGGGAAACGAGGGCTGGAAGAAGGTCGTGGTCTGCATTGTGTCGGATGGTCGTACAAAGGTCAACCGACGTGTGTTGGATGTGCTAGGTCTCATGGGAGTCTACCAGGATGGAGTCATGAAGGATCACGTCAACGAGAAGCCTGTCACGGCTCATTTGTTTGAGTACACCACGCAGGTTGCTGTGGATCCGCAGCTGAATATTAAGGGTTACGACAAGGGTTTTGTGCCGGTCCAGATTCTGTTTTGCTTGAAGGAGAAGAACGCCAAGAAGGTAGGTCCCAGTGATTCAGCAGTTATGAACATCGGTGACAATCAGCTAATCTCTTCAAACCCCTTTAGATCAACTCGCACAGGTGGTTCTTCAGCGCCTTCGGACCGCTCATCAAGCCCAACATCTGCATGCTTATCGACGTCGGAACAAAGCCCCAGGAAACCTCTTTATACCACCTGTGGAAGGCATTCGACCGAAACCCCTCCGTGGCAGGGGCTTGCGGTGAAATCTACGCCGAGCTCGGCACCGGCTGCAGCAATCTTCTCAACCCCCTGGTCGCCGCGCAGAACTTCGAGTACAAGATGTCCAACATCCTCGACAAGCCTCTCGAATCCGTCTGCGGTTACATTTCGGTGCTTCCCGGAGCTTTCTCTGCATATCGGTACATTGCTCTTCAAGGCAAACCCTTGTCGCAGTACTTCAAGGGCGAGACGATGCACGGCGGAGCTTCCGTGTCGACCGCCAACATGTACTTGGCGGAGGATCGTATCCTATGTTTTGAGCTCGTGACAAAAAAGGATCAGGCGTGGGTGCTGAAGTACGTCAAGTCGGCCAAGGCCGAAACGGACGTTCCCGACAATGTTCCCGAGTTTATCTCCCAACGTCGTCGTTGGTTGAACGGGAGTTTCTTTGCTGGTGTGCACGCGCTGCAGCATTGGTACCACATCTTCAAGAGTGGTCACAATATCGGACGCAAAATGCTGCTGTTGCTCGAGTTCCAGTACAATGCTATTATGACCCTCTTCAACTGGTTCGGTTTGGTGAGTCATCGCTGTTCTGTTGATATGCTCAGGTTTCGACTGACGGCGGTTGTCGTTGGTTCTAACGCTCTTTTCCTATGCAGTCATTCTTCTACCTCACCTTCTACTTCCTGGCGCAAACCACCCAACCCACCGAAACCACCTCCGGGCAGAAAAACTGTGACGGACTTTTCGGATGTTACGGGACCGACATCTTCGCTATCCTCCGCCAAGTCTACATCGCCGCCATCGTCACCTGCTTCATCTCAGCCATGGGCAACCGGCCACAAGGCTCACGTTGGATTTACATCGGATGCATGGTCCTGTTTGCTCTCATCATGGGCATCATGCTCTTCTTCTGTGGATACAGCGTCTACACTGCAGTGGATAGTGCATTCGCGTCACGCACTGTAAAGGGGTGGACTGACATCAAGGGGGTCCTGATGATTCCGCGATTGAGGGATATCGCCTTGTCGCTGGCCGCGACGTATGGCCTGTACCTGATCTCCAGTTGCATGTTTTTGGAGCCGTGGCATCTGGTCACGTCGTTCTTGCAGTACCTTGCGCTTATGCCCAGTTTCATCAACATTCTGATGATCTATGCATGTAAGTCTTCCGGTCTTCGCCCCACTCGTTGAGTCTTTGGGGGAATGCTGACCGCCTTCTCTTATTCGTCAATAGTCGCCAACCTGCACGACGTGTCCTGGGGAACCAAAGGCGACAATTCCGCAGCCACAGATCTCGGCGCCGTAACCTCCTCCAAATCCAAAGACGGCACGCACGTGGTTTCCGTCGAGATGCCCAGCGAACGCACCGACATCAACGCATCCTACGACAAGTTTCTCAAATCGCTCGCGCAGCCGCGGCCAGACGGCAAGCAGAAGCGTGACGCAAAGACGAAGCAGGAGGATCATTTTAAGCAGTACCGAACGAATTTACTGCTGTCGTGGATGTTTAGCAATGCGTTGGTTATTATCGTGTTGACTACGCCCGCGCTGGCGGGCAAGGTGATGACGGGGTTAGGCGTTACTCAGCGGCAGGAGGACTTCAACCCGTTTTTGAAGGTGAGATTTATCAACACTCTTCCTCCCTCGGCGATCGAATCACTAAATATCCAATTTATCATCTTCATTAGTTCACATTCTACTCCGTCCTGGGCATCTCCTTCGTCCGCTTCTTGGGAGCAACGGCGTACCTGGTCAACCGCGCCATCTGCGGTTAAAAGACCGGACACATTAGACGGCGTAAAAGGACAAACCCCAGCACCCTTTTGGGGACCAGTCATTGTAAATATAGAACAAATCACCGGGACTCTTCCTCCGTTCCCTCGTCTGTTTCCCGGTTTTGCTGAGGCTAGAGCGATATACAGTACCCCTCTGTGACACTTTGAACACTTTTGTTTTATGTTCGGGTTTTGCTTGATAGACTTCTCCCTTTTTTGCTGTCACGTTTTTCTGTATGTATATAAGTAACTAAACACTGTCAGCGGTAAAGAGGAAAGAGGTAAACCATCCGTCGAGCGGTGTACTTCTTCTTCACCTTCCATTCTGAGCTTCTCTCAGTCCTCTACCGCCTCGTCGGCCCTCTTGAAAAGTATCGGTCGTTTGTCGACCATCATCCGTTAGAAGTACTGATTATAGGATATTGATTCATGAAGGATGGAAGAACGGCACAAAAATGGGTTTCACTGCATACCAAAAGGATTACGCCGCAATCGAGGAGTCTAGTCTAAGGCGCTCTACACTTGCTATTACCAAAACGGAAGCCCGAATATCCTATGCTACAAGACGACGAGGAACCCAAGACCAGCCAGTACAGCTCCCAGCAGACCCGACGAAGCACGCAAGCTGTCCACCGCACCTGCCGTAACGATCTTTGCATCCGGCGGCGGCGGTAACAACGTCCACGTCGGCATCGCCGGTCCCCCAGCCCCTCCTCCACCAGTCGTCGTATTAGGTTTCGGCACCGCGGAAGGATCAATAGCCGAGCAAGTCCTATTAACCGCAAACGGCGTAACAACATCCCCAACAGTGAAGTTCTTAACCGCATCACTCCCATCCTTCCCATACGCCCCACTCCACCCCGTCGCCGCGTAAAAGTACAGCGTGACCGGCCTCGTCCAGCATTTCTCCTGCGTCACGTTCCGCAGCTGATATAACCCGTTCGTCAGCGGTGGTAGAGTGCTGGCCGCGCCCGTCGTGTCCAGTAGTTTGACGTAGTTCACATTTCCGCTGTCGGGAGTCAGGCATTCCGTTCCTGTTGGCGCCACCGGGGAGTATCCGAGGGCGAGGATGGCGGGGGCGACGCTGACGGCGAGGGTGAGGGAGCTGTTGAGGGGGACGGTGTAGGTGAAGACTGAGCACGAGAGGGCGGGGATGGTGTAGGTTGTGTTGGGGGTTAAGGCTTTGGGGGCGGGGATTGGGTCGAAGGCGTGGACGGGCTGGTGGCTGAAGAGGGTGAGGGCGGTGAGGGCTGTGAGGAGGAGACCTCCGGATTGCGAGCGCTTTGAAGTCATTGCGAGCGCTTGGAGGGAGTGCCGGAGTGTAGCCGTGGGACGACGGTAAGCTGTCGGTGCGAGCGAGAGGTCGTCGTCTCGTCTTTGTATCGGGAAGTTCCACACCAGCGAAGAAGTCGAACGGCGCAAAACAGCGGGAACTGGACAGCAACATTTTGAACCAGACCGTGACTGCGCCACTTGCCGCACGGACAGGGGAAACGTCAACAGCTGGGGCACACTCCTCATCCGCCCAACACACCCTTTGGCACCATCACAAGCGGCAGCACGACAAAAGAGCCAGTCGCATGGCGAAGATCAGAAGGAGAAATTTGAGGTATGGACGCTCAGAAGGCTACAGGTTGGACGTGTGGGTAGCGATGGAGCGGACAGATACCAGGGACACGTAAACGAACAGACTGGATGGCGCACTAGGTCATCCTTGGAACCAACGGGCTGGGCTGACTGACATCTTGCACCAGGCTGTAGTGTTCCGCCATATGATCGTCGGTTTGCTGAATAGACCGCCGACACTATCAATACTCCGACGCAGCAAATCAATTCAAGTTCGAGGACCTCGTACTTACATCACAATGTCAGCAAGTAAGGCTGACCCACACTCTTCTTACATTGCCCACTCCTTGCAGCTCTTTCTCACGCTGGTGTTCGATTTTCGAAATATAGGTCTTGCACACGAACGGAAGGTCGCAATCGACGCGGTGCTCCGCGCGTCGAAGCTTTGTCAAACGGTGTTCCACAATCTGGTGTCGACGCAGGCGATTAGCAAGCAGGATAAGAGCCCTGTAACGAGTAAGAGCTGCTACGGCATGCTTTCCCTACCGTGCGGCGGAAATCTGATGCGTATATCATGCATGATCTTCAGTCGCAGACTTTGGAGCACAAGCAGTGGTCAACTCCATCCTTCACGCCGCGTTCCCAAACGATCCTATAGTCGGTGAGGAAGATTCGGCGGAGCTCAAGAAGAACGAGGACGTCAAACGGAAGGTGGTGGAGTTAGCGAACTCGGTGGTAGATCGGAAACTTTCTGATGAAGAGGTAGGAAGGCGGCTTTGGTGTACTGGAAAGGTGGAGATGCGTTTATCTGACCTGTCCGTCGAATGAAGGTCATAACCGCGATCGATCTGGGCACGTACGCGGGAGGAGCCAAGGGGCGATTCTGGACATTAGATCCGATAGACGGCACAAAAGGTTTCCTGAGAGGCGAACAGTTCGCAGTGTGTCTGGCGTTGATTGAGGATGGTGACGTGAAGCTTGGGGTCATGGGCAGCCCCAATCTGCCCGTCGACTTGTCGAACCCCGATGGAGAGCGCGGTTGTCTCTTCACGGCAGTGAAAGGCGAGGGTGCCTTCCAAGTAAGCAATCGCGTCGTGTACATTCCCTTCCGTCCCCTTTTTCCGAGCTGATTCCTGACGCCCCATTTGCAGAGCACATTCACATCACCAGAAGCCTTCACACGCATCCACGTCTCCACAGCCAGCACTGCCTCCGCCACAACCTTTTGCGAGTCCGTCGAAGCTGCACACGCGTCGCACGGTGACGCTATCGACATTGCGAGGAAGCTGGGCATCACGAAGCCGTCGACGCGGATGGATAGTCAGTGCAAGTATGGCGTTATTGCGAGAGGGGATGCGGGGATTTATCTGAGGTTACCGGCCAATAAGGAGTATGTCGAGAATATCTGGGTAAGTTGCGGATTCTGCTTGTGCACTGTGAGAGCAAAGCCCTGCCTTGGACGTGGACTGGGCTCGTCATCTGTTGTTTTAAGGGATATGCACTTCCCTAAACATGAACTAACGTAATCTCTCCTGAACACCTAACCAGGACCACGCCGGCGGCTCCCTCCTCGTACACGAAGCGGGCGGCAAAGTCTCCGACGCCCACGGCAAGCCGCTGGATTTCTCACAAGGGCGTAATCTGATACGTAACAAGGGTGTTGTGGCGACGAACGGCAGGATACATGATGAAGTAATGGCCGTGGTCGGTGAAGTGCTGGGGGCGAAGAAGCAGTAAGGCGAATTTTTCTGTGCAGGGAGATCACAGCGGAAGGCTGCTGATAGATAGATATGCTCTTGGAAATATGATCTAGGGCTAGATTATGATTTTAGCAAAGGAAAGCCGTATTGGGAGAAAGGCTAGTCTTGACGCAGGACGGGCGTCAAAGGAAGTGGCAAGGTAAAAGATGTATCGTATGAGCGCCGGCCGCTTAGAACACTCAGGACACTCAGAACTCTGAGCTTAATGGTCTGAGATACTATGATAGTTGGTTGAGTAGGTGCTGTAGTTAGGGTTGAGAGAATTGTGAGAAGACTCGCTTTTCCTTGAGCTGACTTTATATTGGCGGCCGCCAACCGGGATAGGAACCACATCCAACTAGCCCATTGGCGGGGCTGGGGTTGTGCTCGTTGATAGAAAGTCCTACAAGCTACCCTTACCGCTGGTCATCTCAATTGCGCTGCTCTACGCACTGATCGGAGACCGGGTGTGGGGAGAAGTCTGTTCGCTGTTGCTGTGGGATTGTTGAAATGATTGCGGTGAAGGAAGAACACGAAAGCTTGGAAAGCTCAAGACTGCCACGCGCTTTCCTCGCCGCAGGATCTTCATCGACTTCAGTCAATTCACAGCAACTCACCGCCGGGCGTCCCGACACATCCCAAAGCCGGATAGTCGCTTAAAAAGCAATCTTCCGTCCACGAAACGTAAGTGTGCTCTGTCCGCGGATACCGACGGTGCATCGTAATGGCCCCTACGGCGCGACTGACCGACCGACCCTCCTTCGCCTTTGCACATGCAGGCCCACTCCCGCCGCCTTATCGACACACACGCTAGTATCACAATGGTAGCAAGACCTCACCTCACGGTAAGCAGAACAATGGCTCTGAAAACTTCACCTATCTAGTCTGTCTCTAATTCCGGTCAATACACCTGTTTGCAGACCTTGTACACGACGAAAGCGGTCATCATCCTGGACAGCGAAGGCAAACGCATCTTGGCCAAATACTACCAGGCTGAATACCCAACACTGAAGGAGCAGCGGGTGTTTGAAAAGTCGTTGTTCGATAAGACGAAGAAGACTAATAGTTACGTATGGCGGGGTGGCATACTGCTGGAGGGCTGGAACTCGGCGCGGGGAACGATATCCCTGCTTCTGCTAACACTGGTTTCTACTTGTGATTGTCATCACACACAGGCGAGATCATTCTCTTCGACAACCAGATCGTCGTCTACAAGAACTCTATCGACTTGCTCATCTATGTACTGGGGTCAGCAGAGGAGAACGAGCTGATATTAAGCCATTTGCTGAACTCGTTCTACGAGACGCTGTCTATCCTACTCAAGTAAGGAACCTTTATGAAAAGATGGTCCGCGAGAGGTGGGAGTGGTTGTTAACCATCGTGCTTCATTCACTTGTGTACAAGCAGGGGCTTAGTCGAAAAGCGGACTATCCTGGAAAACTACGATCTCGTCGCGCTAGCACTGGATGAGACTGTTGACGGCGGGTCGGTTTCCCATCATGTCACTACTCCTGGCCGTGTGAACATGCACTCATCCATAGCTTCTTTTACCTTCACTTGTCAGAATAATACTGGAATCAGAACCAAGCATCACAGCCTCAAGGGTAACAAAGAAGAACGAGACGGAAGCGGAGCCCTCGTTGTCGCAGATGTTCCAGAAGGCTCAGGAGCAGGTCGCTAGGTCGTTGTTGCATTAGGGGAGGGGCTGTTTTTGGAGAGGTGTGGGGCTGCATGATGTACATTATCGTTGGGTGCGACGACCTGGATGCATCGATAACTCTGTATGGCGATAGAATGAAGAGGGACATGTTTCCAGGGCATACGCTTGAAGCCCATCCTCTGCAATGATTGGTGGAACCGAAACAGAGCGCTGAGTGAATACAGTCTCGATATGAACATGAAAGCATGAACATCAACCCACACAGGTTTGTTGTGGTGTTGGGCAATAGCTCATGACGCTGGCGATGCATGTGCAAAGAAACGCGTAGTCTCGCGCGTCTTGCTGCTCATAATGGAAGGAAACGCGTCAGTTTCGCTCTCGTCTCTTTTCTGTCGTCCTGCGGTTCTGGGTTGAACTCAGGTCTAGATAGACATACAATTATACATATACAGGCGGACTCGTCCTGTCTTCCATCTTTCTCCGGTCTTGGCTCAAGTAGTCAATTGTTGAGAATCGCTTTTTCAAAGCATGGCAGCCTACGCAAGACCCGAGTCCGCCCTTTCCAACAACGATGGAGACGGCTTCAGATACGTCGAGTCTCACTCGTAAGTGATAAGCTCCCGAATGCTTCTTGCAATCGCTTCATTTCCTCTAGCCGAGCAGAGAGAATCCACGATTAATGCGCTCCTGTCTCTCCATAAAAGCACCCAAGACCAACTCTCCTTTGACGCCGACCTCTCCAAAGTAACCGTCAACGATGTGTCCAAGCTAATGCCGCAGGCCGCCGAGAGCGCGCTCGGCACTTCCCGCGACTACCCGCTCTCAGGACCGCGCAAAGTCGGGTGGGCGGCAGATATTGTAGAAGGGAGGAAAGGGATTGGATCGAGACCGCCGTCGCGGGCAAAGACGGCTACCCCGACGGGCGCCGCACAGCGGATATTGTATCCGGGGGATAAGACGAGGCCGAGGGTGTTGGTGGATATGCTGCAGTATTTGAAGACGGAGATCAGGGAGTTGGGGGCGGAGAGGTATGATGGCCGATGTCAACGCAGTTTTTGGCCTGCGCGGACTCAATTCGTCAAGCGTTGATGGCCGTCCTCATCGTCATTCTTCATCGGTGCTGGTAGTGCGGCGCCCGGGGATCCCAGAAGGCTGCAAGTCTACGGCGAGGTGTTCGGTAGGTGTCCTGTCCAGTGGCTCATCAAACGTGAGGCTACCGATACTCACTAACACTTCTACGCCTCTAGAACGCTTCATCGAGGAGTTCACAACCTACCAGCCCTTACTGAGCAACGTCAAGCTCGAATACGACATGGCTCTCCAACGACAACAGTCTCTTGCGGACAAGGTGCAGCCGCTGGAAAGCCAGTTGGCTGTGCAGCAGTACATGGCTACGCGCGAGCTTGAGGCGGCAAGGGCGGAAGGGCAGCGGCAACTTGAGGCGCAATTGTAAGCGATTGATTATGAACGGCTTTGCCTCTCTACGTAAGGTTGACTCGTGTTGACCTTTTTGGCGCTTTATAGGCAAGCGAACCACGATCTGCATCGCAAATGCGTATTCCTCGACTCACAACTCGAAAGCCTGCGACATCAGCACGACAAACTCAGTGAGGAGGTGCGACGGCGAGATGCCCGCAGCGAAGTGCGTAGGACGGGCGCCTCATTGATCATCGTTGCTGTATGCAAAAGGTGACGCCAGCAAGACTGACGCTCAGCCCTCAGTATAGGAATACATATCCATTAAAATCGCCGAGATGCGCGAGGAGATGCAGACTCTGGATCGACAACGGCAGGAAGAGCTAAGGGTTAAGGAGACACGGTGTGCGGAACTGACCAGGGCTTTGAGAAAAGGTACCTGGGAAGAGCGCGACAAGAGACGACTGTACAAGAGGGTGTAGGACTGTTGCTGATGAGAGCTCGCAGCACAGGAAGATGGACAGAAAGCGACAAAAGCCCTAGAGGCGCTCCAAATCACACAACTGGGTTCCGTCACGCAGGCCGTGCATGGGGCTGTCATCAAACAGCGTGACAAAGCGCTCGAAGACTGCGATGCTGTCCGGTTGGAGTTGGGTCGCAAGGTGAGTTCCACGTCGATGCACGTCATCCATTGTACATGTCGCTGATTGTTCGCTTCATGCAGGACATCCAAATGGGCGGCCTGCGAGATGAGATCACGAAGCTGCAGCAGACGCTGAAACGGAAGGAGGAGGACAAGGTGAGATTCCAGCCGGGAAAAACACATCTCTAAAGCAGTGACGCTCAAATCCTTCTCTCCCCAACAGTATCCCGACTGGCAGTACATCGAATCAATGTGTCCCGCCGGCATCCGTCAGTACGAGCTTACCTGCAAGGACAAGGACTACAATGATTCGATCATACTTTTGATACGGGAGATACTTAGAGTGAGCGGAGCCCTTTCACCATTCGCAAGAGCAAGGACATTGCAACTAATGGACTTCTATTCGCCTGCAGTTGAAGTCGTCACAACCTGCAGCAAGGGTTGCGGATTCCGGGCAGATGGGGTGAGTTGTTACGACGGTCTTTGCCCCGTGCATACTACTCGAATCCATTACTGAGCGACATGGCGGCCAACTACTCACTATCATTCGACGAGATCAGATTTACAGAGACGGAACCCCGCTTCTTCGTCGGACTCGGCCTAAACGCATCCGTGCCCAAACACCTGCGGTAAGATCCCCGACAGTCTCCATCTTCCATGATGGAACCTCATCCGCTATGAGCTTTATACCCTGGCGGAAAACAAAAAACTCAATCACGCTTGGCATTTCCTCGTAGGTACAAAGGCAAGATCCGCAACCGCCAACTCTCCCGCAAAAACCTCTGCCTCCTCCTCCGCGACGTCTGGACCGCCAAAGCCGTGTACGATGCCACCAACGCCGCCAAATCAAAGCGTGGGGCCGTGCGGTCTACGGTAACGTTCAAACCTCCGCATGTCACATGCCCGCTGAAACCCTCCGAACTCACACATCCCGACTCTGCAGCTGGCAGATTTCCTGTACGCGTACCTAAAGAAACGGTTCGGATCGCAAGATATCGTCGCCGAGTTTGGGTATAACATCCATGAAGCGTGTAAGAAGCATCGGTTCCAGAGTGTTGAGTGTTTGTTGTTCTACGATATCCTTACAGGTATGCCATATTGTGACCAAACGTTGTCATCGAGCCCTCGGTGTGGAACCCAACGGATCGACATCCCATACCATATTCATCACTTTCCCACATCCTCCTACTCCCACAACCCACAGAACAACTGAACGAAGACGTGCACCACCACCAAACGCGGCAAATGGAGCGGCTCAAGAACCACTTCTACCGCCACGACGTCGACCTGCACGAAGGCAAAGCGAGGGGTATCGTGCCCAAGGAGAACGCTATCGAGGGACTGAGGAGTTATTGGCCGGAGAAGACGCAGAAGCAGCTGGAGCAGTTGCGGCACGTGAGTGGCGAGCGGAGGGATTCCTGGAGCGGCGAAATCAGGGTGTCCGTTTGAGATCCCCCTAAATGCCAGTTGCGGTTCACTTTAGGCTATGGACGCTGACCAGCCTGGGCCGAACCTGACGTATCGGTGGTTGTTCCAGACGGATTCTGATTGCATGTTTCTGGTAAGGGATCGCCTCGCCGTGGGTTCTTCTCTGTCCTGACGGACGGTCTCTGTCCCTTCTCCAACCATTCGAGCAAGAATCCGTGCTAGGGCATCTTTTCTCATTTTGCATACACAAATTACATACGCACAGGACATCGTACAAGAGCAAGAGATGGAAATGCGCGAGATCTACATCGCGGGCCTAACGGTAAGGAATCGAAGGAAAGGCCTTAAGGCGAAGTAAGGCGAAGAACAGACGTCGAAACTCGACCATCTACCCTGCCTGTTCCCTCCCTACCGTTGCGCCGATCCTCACCAACGACCTCCACTAACACCGCTCGTTCCCCGACTCCCATCCCTCCCAGAACCACCTCTGCTCAACAATGCGCTCCGAGCCCTGGCGGAACCGCGCACCCTCCCCCACTAAGGCACTAACACCCGCAACTGACAAGTTCCGCCTCACAGCCGCAGATTACCAGCGCGGGATATCGCGATTCGATCCGAGTAAACCCAAAGCGGATGTAGATCGGTTGGTGTCGCGCGGGTTTGGGAATGCGGATGAGGGAGTAGAGGTGAAAAGTAGGGCGGTGATTGATGTTGAGGCGTTTTTGAAGGTAAGTGGTGGGATGGAGCTGCTGTGTGGCGAGGGTTTTGAGGGTGGGTGGAGCTGGTGCTAATGCTGTTACTGGTGGGATTTCGAACAGAATGTGACGCGAGGGGTGATATGCAAAGGCCCGCTGGAGTGAAGCGGGAGAAACGGTGTACGTGCAAGGTTTTGGTGTTGATCTGACATAAGCGTTCACGACTGTGACATGTATATTTGTGCTGTTGAACGCAAAGTGCGTAAGGATGGACGTTCGAGGACTGTTGAGTAGAGCTCCTTTCATACACTCTAAGTCATCTACCGCACCTTTCGATGACTCCCCCCCGTTATTTGGTTACTTTGGGGAACGTCAACGGCGCAGAGCCTGCCGCGTCCGTCAGCAAAATCCCCACATGTGGAATAACATTCCAATGCAAAGACAGCTTCGCTTGTACCCCCCTAAGAAAGGCATAAAAATGCGTGAGTATTCCACACATCAAGTAACAGCAAGCCCCTCGCATATCTTCTCATATCCGTCAGGGAACGTACGCCAGCTTATTCTGTATATCCGTCGCGCGATACTCCGCGAGCTGATCCGTCAACTCGATGATGGTGTCTTCCTTTGTGAGGATGATGTCGTCCCATAGCATTATTTGGTTCGTGCTCTGTGGTGAAACAGACGACCGAGAGGATCAGAATTGAGCTCAGCATATCGTACACGTTTGGTGGCTTACGTGCGATGGCGTCTCGTACTCGGCGACCAGGTATACAAACAATTGCTTGGTGTTCCAGTTCCATATCGGGGACAGATCTGTCATAAGATCGGTAGGCAGCGGTCAGTCCTCGGTCGGCTGTTCTCAGTACGATGATCTCCAGCCCAGCAAGTAAAACGCACCAGCCGTAACGTTGAAATGCACAAACCCAATCTCCGTCTTCGGCTGACTATAGTCATAGTAATACCCCTGTCGGCCCAACTTCCTATTCAGCCGGCAAGAAAGGAAGACACGATCGTAAGTCAAACCCCGACGTGCCAAACCAAGATCATGTACACATCAATAGACATACGTAACGACACTCTGCACGCCAATGACCGGCGCCTCGACTTTCTGCACAGCCGAGTGGTTGAGGATGGGTCCTGAGAGGGCAACGGCGCCTAACACGCAGAAGACCACTGTTACGAAAAAGGCTGAGAGCGCATTTAGGCGTTGGAGGGCGGAGTACATTGAGAGCTTCTTTTGGACTAGCGTAGGAGAAGATGAAACCGAGGTTGCGAGACGAAGCCCTGTCAAGTGATCCCAGGAGGATGTTCTAGGGTGCTACCAGGGGCCTTTGCCGTGCGGGATGAGTTGAGACCTGACGAGCAGAATGTCAGTCAACGTGGAGGCAAGCTTGCGGTAATCCGACGCGGTGCATTCAAGGCTCGTTGCATTCGGCCATCTCCCGTTCTCAAGTCGCACTCAACTGCCTCCAACGACCTAATTAACATATTGGCAGCAACCACCTCAGGCATGGACAGGGTCACACAGCTACAGGAAGCTCTCGACAAGGTGCTTGTCTCTTCCGCTCCGTCACGCATTCGAACATCTGGGCACTATGCTAAGCCAGGGCGTCCTTCTCTCATAGACGGTGGCAGACTTTGCACAAGCCATATTAGCTTTGTCAAACGAGGTGCCACCAAAAGCTGAAGAAGGTAAGGCAGGAGCGAATTAATGTTGATTAGCCGTACTTACGGTTTTCGTGAGCGTTCGGAAGCGCTTACTTCCTCTCTATTTTCTTTCAGAAGAGAAACCAGGGCAGGCTAGGCCAGGTTCGTTGATATACCGCCGTCCCCAGTCGTATTCTCGATCACATTGTGCCCTAATGCGACCTTGCCCCCCACGAAGCCGTCATTCAATCCACATCCCACTCCTTTTTCCAATCGATCCAAAATCTCACCCTTCTCGTAGACAACCTCCCCGGCATCGAGCTCTCCGAACAAGCACAGCTAGCGCGATTACGCGAGCTCGATAGGGCGAATAGCGCCGCTGATGCGGAGCTGGAGGAGGCTATTATGGAAGCTGGTGCGTTGCGGTGGGTGTTGGATGAGGGTGATACGGCATGATGAGGACTGACGCATGTGGTTTAGATGAACTGCTGGCTGGATTGGGGAGTACGACGGGTATTTTGCAGAAGAATGGATAGAGGCCAGTGAACGGGTTTTTGTTCCCTTCTGGGTCGGATTGGTGGGGCAGGCGCTGGTGGCAGCGGTCGAGTCGAATGTGGAAATGCCAGCGATGAGCACGGTATCCTTTAGCACGGGTCAGGGCCGAAAAGTTGCCCGGGAGACATTGAGATTCAGCCCGGCTGACCGCAGCGAACATGCGCGGCGGACCAAAGCGACAGTGGCGCGGCGTTCACCGTTCCAGCTGCCCAACTGCGTATGAGAATGCGATCGGAACGTGACTGAACTCTAAGAATAGGGCCGACTGACACTTTGCGGGGTTCTCGGGCGGTGTACAGTTGATGTAGAGATGCGGTTGAACGCTCTTGTGGGAACCCCAGGCACGTTTAGTAATACCTTTTGGGGATGTAGATGAAACGACCGTACGGACACACTTCTCAGCTCTGGTCCCGCACGTACTGGTTGATCGGCACCGTAGGACAGATAGTCTTGCGATGGAATACATTGATGTATTTACATGAAGTAATAAACCAAAAGACAACGCACCCAGCGTGGACATGAGCCAAAGAGCTGAAGATGCGTCCAAACTCCCTCAAGAAACCCTATCATAAAACGTGATCCATAATCCAGCACCGTCATCATTCCGCAATCTTCGTAGTGCGAAGGTACGGCAACACGGTCTTGAACCCGGGAAACAGCTTCGACGCCTCCTCATCACTAACCCCATTATGAATAATCACCTCGTCGCTCAACCCGCTCCACCCAGCCGGTGTCGCCACGCGTCGCTTGTCACCCAACTGCAGCGAGTCGACTGTACGCAGGATCTCTGTGAAGTTGCGGCCGGTTACGGCGGGGTAGGTCATTGTCAGACGGATCTTGTTGTAGGGGTCGATGATGAATACGGAGCGGACGGTTAAGGGCAGGCCTTTTTTGTCGACGTTGGAGGGGTCTTGGTAGTCCAGCATGTCGTAGAGGGTGGCTACTTTGCGTTCGGGGTCGGCGATGATGGGGAAGTCTACCGTGCACCCCTGTAGTCAAAGCCCATCAATTTGAGTTCACCTACTTTCCGAATGCACATCAGTGCTCCCCACCGGTAACATACCTGGGTTGTATCGATGTCGCTGATCCATTTGTCGTGGCTCCTGAGGTCGTTGCAGGATAGCCCAATAACCTTGACATGACGCTTCTCCCACTCGCCCCTCAATTTCGCGACCTGCCCAAGTTCAGTTGTGCAAACTGGTGCTGGAGATTTGCAGAGGTTCAAAGTGATTCATTAGCTTTCATGATAACGCCAACGTCTGCATAACCGGCAGGCCAACAGAAAACGCGGCCCTTCTATCTTCTTCTGACACTTACTGAAATCCTCAGGGTGAGAAAACAAGATAGCCCAAACCCCCTCCTTCCATTTTTGGAACTCAATCTCGCCCTGTGTAGTTTCGCTTCTGAAGTTCGGCGCCTCGTCTCCCAATCGTAAACCCATCTTGGGACTGCTTTTCGTGTGTTGAGTGGTATTCTGGTGTTCTGGAATAGTGTTGAATATTTAAATGCGCGAACAGATGGAGGTTGAGTGTTGGACGGGCGGTAAAGCCTACCTGACTGCCTTCCTCTTCCTTGGTCGTTGGAGTTGCTGGCCCCGTGACGGCTACTGTGCAGACTGTGTGTGTGCGATGCGGGAGAAAGCGGGCCGGGGGTGACGTGCGACTTCCTGTTGAGGCTGGCGCTTTGTGACCCGCGCGTGGCTTGCCTTTCTCGCCTTCTCGCCTTCCTATTAGGACTTGCGTGCAGCACAACGTACCAATCCAATCCAATTCACTCCCCAACAGCTACTTCTCTTACCTAACCATGGGGCAGAGGACTTGCGCGATAGTCACAGGTAAGCATACGTATGCAGACTCTTTCTCCAGTTTGCCATCTTGACCAACCACACTCCTGCAGTCAGCGACCGAGTATCCGCCGGAACAGCGGAGGACCGCAGCGGTCCAGCTTTAGCACAGCTGCTCACGAACGCGCAATGGGAGGTAGTGGAGCGGCAGACAGTGCCCGACGAGAGCGCCAATATACAGTCCGTCGTGGAACGGCTTGTGGAGAATGGCGTTGATTTGATTGTCACGACGGGTGGGACGGGCTTCTCGCCAAGGGATGTTACTCCCGAGGTAAGCGATGAGATAAGCGGCCAGACGCTTTAGATACCTTTTTACCTAACCGTATATCTATCCCGCAAAAAGGCCATTGCTCCCCTCCTCGAGCGTCAAGCACCCGGCCTCGTGGTCGCCATGATAACCACCTCCCTCGAAAAAACGCCCATGGCAGCGCTCTCGCGGCCCGTATGCGGCACGAAAGGCAAATCGGTCATCATCACGCTTCCCGGGAGTGTGAAGGGCAGCACGGAGAATCTGGAGAGTGTGTTGGACGTTTTGCCGCACGCGGTGGACTTGGCGAAGGGGGATGTGGGAGCTGCGGAACAGACGCATAAGGGGATGAGTGGGGCCGAGGTAGGGGCTGAGAGTGTGGGGGGGCATTCAGAGGGAGGCCGGCGAGAGCATCACTGTCATCACCATCATCACCACCATCATCCCCATCATGGGCATCACCACAACCCTGCGCATGGAGACCGCCCACCGGCGACAGGAGCAGGGACAGACGACGGGAATATACCCGTCGCACGGCGGCCGCGGACATCCCAGTACCCGATGGTCTCCTTCGAAGACGCGTTGGCAACGGTCGTTGCGCAGGCACCGCTGTTGGTTGCGGAACAGACTTTCATCACAAGTCCGAATGTCGTGGGTTCGATATTGGCGGAGGATGTAAGATCTAGAGAGGCCGTGCCGAACTATAGGGCATCGATTGTGGATGGGTATGCGGTGGTAGGTGTGTTGCGCATCACGTGCCCCTTGTCCCATTACTTGAAGCAGAAGAACGAAGCAGCGGACTGACACCCCATCGTCCCGAACTAGTCACGGACGGCCCCGGCACCTACCCAGTCCTAACCGCCTCGACCGCCGGCACCTCCACCGTCCCGACCCTCCACCCCGGTCAAATCGCCCGAATCGCCACCGGCGCCCCACTTCCCCCCGGCGCCACCGCCGTCGTCATGGTCGAAGACACAACTCTCATCAAAGCCTCCGCCGATAACCACACGGAAGAACTAGTCCAAATCCACGTCAAACAACGCCTTAACGATAACATCCGCGAGATCGGATCGGATGTCGCGCTGGGTGACCTGGTTCTCGCCAAGGGGTCTATAATCACACCCGCGGAGATCGGTCTACTTACATCGGTGGGCGAGGTGGCCGTGCGGGTCATCCGCAAACCAAGGGTCGCGGTCATGTCGACGGGGAACGAGGTGCTCGAGGCGGATGCAAAGGAGCTTTATTATGGGTGTATTAGGGACTCGAATCGGCCCATGCTGCTTTCGGCGGTTGCGGAAGCTGGGTTTGCGGGGAGGGATTATGGGACTGTTCGAGATCGGTATGTAGGTCTGATGCTGCGTTGTGGGTAAAGCTGGAAGTCTCCGTTCGCGCATCATTGTTGCTGATAATTTACCGTCTCCCTTTCGTACCCCACGCAGGACCGCCGACCTAGAAACAAGCATACGCACCGCTCTCACCGAATGCGACGTGCTCGTCACAACCGGCGGCGTCTCAATGGGCGAACTCGACCTGCTCAAACCGGTATTGGAGAAAGGACTGGGTGCGAAGATCCATTTCGGGCGTGTTATGTTGAAGCCGGGGTATTGTATCTTCCTCTTGCGGGTTATGGTGCGGTATGCAAGTTCCGATGGACTCATCCAGGTCTATCTCTGAAACAGCAAACCAACGACGTTCGCAACACTAACCCTCCCGACCGACCCAACCGCGACACCCAAATTGATCTTCGCACTCCCCGGCAACCCTGTCTCGGCGTCGGTCACGTTCTACCTCTTCGTCCTGCCCGCGTTGCGCAAGATGGCGGGGTATGAGCATCCGTATCTGCCTAGTGTGAAGGCTGAGGTAAGGCAAATGTGCCCTCTGCTACTACGCACTCCATCGGACAACCAGGATTCTGACGTTGACGATTCTTTCTAACCTAGCTTTCATCCCCCGTAACCCTCGACCCCGCCCGCCCCGAGTTCCACCGCGCCTACCTCTCCATCGCCGTCGACAACACTGCCACGTCCGCTACCAACAGCGACGGTTCACCACGCACGCGGACACGCATCGTAGCCCACAGCACGGGCTCACAGCGCTCGAGCCGGATGCTGAGTATGCGTGGCGCTAATGCTTTGTTGAAACTGCCGGCGGGGGATGGGGTGTTGGGGGTGGGGGAAGTGGTTGAAGGGGTTATGTTTCGCGGGTTTTGATGGAGGGGTGAGGGGGCGGCGTATTGGTTCCTGTTTTGTAGGTTAGGCACGTTCATGTAGATTGATGTGGATAGAAAAAAGGATTCATCGATAATCTGCATGCGCTATGATGAATATTTGGGCGGTCCAGGCGGATCTTGCCCATTGCCTGCATGTGTGTACCCTCCTCTGCGCTGCATATGTTGCGGAACCTCGGGAGTCGGAACGCGCGATAAACGCGTGGTGCGACTTCAGTCCATTATTATAACAATGGCCGGAGTGCTCGGAATGAGCGACGAATGTGACGTTCCTGACAACCTGCACATGCACGACCGGAAAACGCGCCTTCCATGTTAACGCGTCGCCGCCGAAGCCTTTCCATCTGGAAAAACAACACACAAAGCAACCCCAGGTCAACGTCCGCCAACGTCGTCCGATACTTTTGCAAACAAGAGGTCTCTCGCAATCATGGCAGACAAGCAAGGTACTATTCATCCCGCTTGCATCCATATTAAAGCTAATACCATCCACACCAATTCAGGAACACCACCCCCAGCCCAATCCTCCAGCCCAATCACTGACCTGGTCACTACTAGCCTCTCAGCAGCGAGCGGGAGCATGGGGGGCTTGGTGGCAGCATCAGGGGACGGTGAGGGACCCACAATAGGTGACACGCACCAAGCAAACAACGGGGTTAATCCACATGAGTCGTTTGGGTTGACCAAGGAGTTACTGGTAAATGTCTATGCACTTCGCAAATATGCTGTGAAGTTGTTGATCACATTTATGGATTTCTCTTCAGGAAGCCATTGATGCAGGCCGACAACGTGTGACATCTACGGACCCAGACCACGTCAACAGCCTGCCATTACGCAGCTACTTGGATCAAACGGTCGTGCCGGTGCTGATTGAGGGGTTGAAGGCGCTTGCTAAAGAGAGGTGCATATCCCAACATCCGCGACATCTATCAATATCGCTTCATGTACTGATCTGCGCCTCGGCTTCATAGACCACCAAACCCATGTGAATACCTTGCAGTATACCTCCTCCGGAACAGTGGGAAGACTGCTGCTACAGTGGGAGCGACCGCGCCGCCGTCGTCATCGGTGGCTCAGCCGGCTGCTGGAGCATCGACAACTGCTGCTCGGTAAACTTTTCTTGGCGGTCTATATTTATATAGGACTTCCCTATTCCTTGATCATCATTGATGAACTATGTGTTACACACAAATGCAACCTATCGTCTCGATGCCGCAATCCAAGCTTGAAACTATAGTACCCCCAGCACCGTTCAGGTTATAGATGTCTCCATCGGAAAGTCCCTCGGTTCCGTAGAAGTTGTATTTGACGAGTAACGGTTTCCGACTGGAGAGTGCGACGCTCCATGCTTTGCACACCAAGAGGCAGTTGCGCCGATCCGATGGCAGAGGATGTGAGACAGGAGGTCTGGAGTCTGTTGCATTGTATGTATTCAATGTATTCATGTGTATCTGCAAACCCAATGCACATTCTGGTACGTAAGGATGAACGTTCTCGGTCCAGGAGGGCCTCTGAGCGACGCTGAGCCTTATAGGGAAATTCCTACGCGGAAAGCAGCTTTGAGAGAAACGCGTGTGTTTTCAAGGCAAGGCTCAGTCCCTCTCTCAGACAGCGGGTTCGGCTGCCGAACTGGGCATCTTCCCACGGACGGGCATTCCCATAGACAGTCCCCACTCCCACCCAGGGGCTCTTCTCTGTTTATATAGACTCCTGCTCTCTGTCCCGTCTACGTGCTGGCACCAATGGGCTACCACCGGGTCTTCATCGGTAAGCCAAGAGACCATGGCCTGGAAGCTGTCAAAAACGTCCCTACCGCCATTCCCCCATTTCCAGCCCATTTCCCCACACATCCAAAACTAACCAACCGGCCATTTCCACAATAGGTCGGCTCCCGCGGGACGTTACCAGACATGAAATCCGCAAGCTCACGCGCCGCTACGGTCCAGTCGAGGATATCCACTGCCTGTCCGGGTTCGCGTTCGTCGAGTTTGACTATAGCGCGGACGCGAGGGATTGTGTGAGGGATTTGGACGGTGTACGGTTCGCTGGAGAGAGGTGGGTCGTTTGTCGTTTCTTTGAACATCCGGATCCTCCGGTCTTTGTGTGTCTTTTCTCGACTTCCAAACGCACTTATGCTAACGTTTCCCACGGTTTCTTCAATTTAGACTGCAAGTCGAACCCGCTCGCCTTCAAGAAAGAGCTCCTCCCAGGGAACCTCCTCGTCGCCGTTCTCCAGATATTTACATTCCGCCCAAGCGCAACGACTACAGGTTTGGAAGGGCAAAAAAAACGGGTTTTCGTGGTGTTTCGGCAGCTCCGGCACAGTCACGACCTCACATTTTTGACGTGTTTTGACAGCGTTACTGTCACTGGACTGCCTGAGAGTGCGAGTTGGCAGGTACGGATGGCCAAGTGTTGGTGAAAAATGCTGGACTTTGAGCGGTGGAGAATCGGATTCGGAGAAATGACGGGCGAGAAGCGGGGAATGTTTGAGCTTACACCTAACGGCGAACGTTTTCCTTCATGGGAACCCTACAAACTTCTACTCTGCGCACCTGTCAGCGCTCCCTGGTGGGAATCACACTTCTTCCGCATGCTACGTGCGCTACTACTCTACTGGCTGCTGCTGCATTCAACCGGACGGGAGGGTCCCTGAAGCTGCTACTATCTACTTTATACGCTGGATGACATGACACGTCTGGGGGTCACCCGCCTCCTTCTCCTCCTCCTACATCGCGCCGAAGCTTCCATCGTCTCACCACTCATCTGCTCCTCCACTCGGGCAGGACCTGAAAGACCTCATGCGTAAAGTTGGAGAAGTCGCTTACGCGGACATTGAGCGTCCCGGGACAGGGTGAGTGACTTTTATCAATTGGCGCAACCGCTGCGATATAAGCCCTCATGTTAAGCCACGCAACCCGTCCCATCCTCCCCAACCCGTCCCCAGGAGGGTGGAATTTACATGCGAAGCGGACGTCGAGGAAGCCATCTCCAAGTTCAACAACTCCGAGCATGAGGGAAGGACTTTGACCGTCACGCAGGTAATCGTTCCGGAACCCCCATTCGCCTTCCCATACACTCCAAAAGAAACCCCTCAACTCATTTTCGCACATACACACAGAACGCCCCAAAATGGCATGACCAGAAAGCCGCAGCGCCCAAATCCGCTCTTCCCGTCCGTGTGGATGAAAAGAACGGCAGGCGTAGCGCGTCCCCTTCCCCTGCGCGTGAGAAAACCGCCAGGCGTCCCACGCCACCTCCCTTCAAGAGTAGGTCCCGGTCCCCGAGTGCGCAGCGAGGTCGGAGGTCTGTTACGCCCTCGCCAGTTCCGTTTCGTTGAGCTGCGGTGGTATCCCTGGACGTGGCGTGCGAGTTTACAGCGTGTGTGTGCCCTCTCCGTTCGTTGCGTGTTCAAGAACGGACTGCCTTTAGTCCTTCCTGTTGTTGTTTTTTGTTTTGTTTGGTGTACTGTATGAGAATCGGGATACCCATCCTCCGAGCCGCGAGGGCGCACTCCATGCGTTCGGAAGCTTTTCGCGGATTCTGCGCAAAACTTAGACAACCCACTCCTCTTTCTTCAACACCGCCAGCAAATGGCATTTTGCGTCATTTGGTATGGACAACACAGTACAATAAAAAGGAGAAAAATACATTAAAAGGGGAGGGGAAGAGACTAGGCCCAAGAGGGGATAGCGAAAAGGGCGGGAGGCGAAGGCGAGCAGCCACGATGTGAGCAAGTTACAGCCTCAAGGAGTATATACATCCTAACGGCACGCCACCACATCCACACATCCCTGATCCGAAAGATCAGATCGGCTCGCCAATACGCAAAAAAAAGGAGCCGCTGCCTACAATCAAAATCGCAATCTTGCCCGTCTCCGTTGGGGCAATTGTTGATCGGTTATGAGGGGACAGAGATTGTTCCTGGTTATCGTGTTTTCTTTCACATGATGCGCCGGATGATGACCGTGTTTTAGCAGCATCCACCGACTTGCTCGACCATGACTTGGATGATGTCGTTGTCTTCCATTTCCATCTCATCGGGTGTCTCATGGCCTTCAATTCGTGCGCCTTCGTACAGGAATCGGACGGACCGGCGGTCCTGTGAGGTAAAGGGGAAGGGAGTATACATTAGTACTCTAGGAACCGATCCACCGCGTTCTTCCGCACTTCGCCCTTCGGCTCGACTACGTGAGCATTTATACTTTCCGAGGCAACCTGCATGACCCCACGGAAACACACAAAAGCAATGCCCCGGGAACCCCCTCCGCTGTTCACCAAATCCTCACCTGGCCAGCTTTTTGCACGTATGCACCGATAAGACGTTCCAACGGAGTTGTTCGCTTGATCTTGAATGCTGTAAGAATCGCACAAGACGGCAGAGTGCGCCCAGAACATGTTAGCACCCAGTCGCACGTCCATTGACTATGCAACGCACCCTCCCTCGTCGGGAGTGCCCGTTTGGCAGCGAGAGGGTGTGGGAAGAGCGCAGGTGGATTCGGTGACTCGTACCTATCTCAGCTCCATCGTTGCTTATTACTTTCAAGTTAATGTGCTGCACGGTCTCAGGCTACATAACAAAAAAGATTGGGTGAGGTGAGAAGGCGTGTTTGAAAGAGGCTGCAAGCCGGATCCCGGGCTGCCAGCGCCGTCGGTCCCAACACGATCTAGCTTGCCCCCCCTCTTTGCATAGACCGGCTGAGAGTCGCGAACCCCGTGATGTGCAAAGACGCTGGAAAGGCACTTGGAGACCGTGACGTACCTTGTTTTCTTGGGGTTCTTGGTTGTCGGTCATTGTTACTTTGTAGTTTTGTAGGGTTGGTGGGAACGAGGTTGGTATGATGGGCGTTGAGGGTCTGGTTTGAGTGGGCTATTGCAGAGGGGTCTTTGGCAGTTTCTGTGGGGGATTGCGCTCGATGGAGTTGATTGTCGGACACGGCGGTTTAAACGGTGCATTTAAAGAATCCACGTGATATGTCCACTCCAAGTGACATCTTGCGCTGTCAGTGAGGCCGTCGTCTGCTCTTCCCCAAAGCCACCAACTCGTCAGTGAGTGCAAACGAAGCCGTAGCCAACCGACTTATTCACTGCTACGTACTATGGACGGCCGCCGACCCACTTATCGCTTCCATCCAGGCCGCTGGCGAACTGCCGCCCTCTCAGTTTCATTATTGCTCCTGATCCTCGCCACTACAGCCACCGCCTCCTCCGGCGACCGGGATTCAATCTACACCAACTGCGTTCAAAAATGCCGCTTCACATCCTGCCGCAACCAACCCGCAGCCGACGAATCCCTCCCACTCTCCCTCCGCCTCCTCCAATGGACTTGTCCGCAAAACTGCCAATACGAATGCATGCACGATCTCACTTCCCTCAACGTGCAAACCGGCGAGCGCGTGCAGCAATTCCACGGCAAATGGCCGTTCATTAGACTGTGGGGGGTACAGGAACCAGCTAGCGTGCTGTTCTCGGTATTGAATGGGTGGATGCACTTCCGGGGATACCGGAAACTGAGGACGCTGTCTCCAAGATGGTACCCCATGCGCCGGGTCCTGCTCCTGAACGCATTACTGGGCGTGAACGCATGGATCTGGTCGACGGTCTTCCACGCCCGGGATTTCCCCATCACCGAGAAACTCGATTACTTCTCCGCGATTGGGTCGCTGCTGATGGGCAGCTACCTCGCCCTCACTCGCGCGTTCGAGCTGTACCGCGACCCCGCGACATCCACACCCACCCGCCGGGGGCTAGCCTACGCGATGCTAGCATTCTACGCTGCGCACGTCTCCTACCTAACATTCTGGCCGTTCGACTACGGGTACAACATGAAAGCCGGCATCGTCGTCGGCGCGGTGGCGAATCTCGCATGGGTGAGCTGGGCGGTGCGCAACTGGAGAACGCGGCCGTACGCGTGGAAGATTGTGGTGATGGTGGTGGCAATCACGGCGGCGATGGCGTTGGAGGTTCTGGATTTCCCGCCGTGGATGTGGGTGCTGGATGCGCATGCGCTGTGGCATGCCGCGACGATACCGCTGGTGAGGTTTTATTATGAGTTTTTGGTGGATGATGTGAGGTGGGAGGTCAGGATTGGGAAGGGGAAGGGGAAGGTTGCTGTGCAGTAATGACGGGAAGATGCAGTTGACGTGATGAGGGCATGTTGTATAACATGTACATAATCCGCACAGACAATAGTATCGCATGTTTCATTTATCATATGCACAGATTAGTAAACCATCATTGTAAATTGAAGCCTGTGTCTGTATGTCTATGGATATGCCCTCCCATCAAGATGCATTGAATGCGATTACCCCTAAGCGCATCCCCGCATTCCCATCACATCATCAGTACAAGAGATGCAATGGGATGGAAAGCGGTCGTGGTGGCTTTCTTCCCATAACGGCCGCCACACCCACTTCTCGCGGCGATGGATCTGGACAGTCGTCCGCTTTCGATGAGAAAAACGGCAGCATTGATCGTCGGTACGAGCTCATCCCATCCTACCGAGACGAGACTTGGCACCCTAAGACCACCTCCGCAATCTCACCCTCCAGCTCCCTCCACCCAGCATTCCCATGATCCATGACCCATGCCTCCCAAATCTAACTTCCCACCCTCTCATCCCACTATCCTCTCCCGTCCTTCCTTCCCCTCCCATCCCCACCCCCCTCTCCCCTCTACCACCTACGAAATTCACTCCTTCAAAACCTCCTTAGTGCACGTCCTACACAAATGATGTATCAACGTCGGCTGTCCACAGAACGGGCACGACGAGATGTTGCGGAGCGGTTTGAGCCACTTTGTCGCCATCCTCATCCGCTAACAATAGACAATTCAAAAAATCACCCATCAGCTCCTACAAATAACCATAGTGATTGAAAATGTGATGGGAAGGTTCTTACCTTCTTCCGATGGGTCGTCTTCTTCTTCGGCACAGCCCACAGCATCCCGGACAGCCAGCCGAGGGCGGCGCCGGTGAGGGAGGTGAGGGTTGGTGATGTTGATACCGTTTGTGCCGGGGCTGTTAATGCGGCGAAGTGGGACGTCAGTGTCGTTGGGAGGGGTAGGGCTGCTGCTGCGGTGGTGGTGGAGTGGAGGCGGGTGAGGGGCCGGGTGGAGCGGGGGATGTGGCGGGTGAGCGGCATGGTGGTTGGGTTGGCGAATGGGGATTGAGTGAGAATTTGCTTAGCGACGGCGGACTGAGAGATCTTGAAGCAATGTGGAAGTCACTGGCGGTTTTGGCTCCCTGTGAGTGTCCCGTCCCGGTAGGTGTGTATGTGCTGTGCGGGTGTGCGTTCTAACGGGAATGGCAAAGCCAGCAAAGATCTGCAACAAAAAAGTGCGAAAAAGCTGGAGTTATCGAACTCACGCTTTGGCTGGTGCGCGTTGCTGGACAAAAACTCAGAATGCCCTTGGACGTTAGGAGCTTGCCCTCCCATATATACCTCACCTCTGCCCCTCAGCTCAATTGATCCTCAAAGCCATCAAACTTTCTGGTCTTCGTGCGTTATAATGAATATGATGAGAACATGGATTTTTCGAGAAGCTTTGTACAACTATGCAGAAATATGGTGGGATGGGTGCGATGTTTTATATATGGAGGCAAGGGGGTTCTAAGCCTATCTAATCTTGAGATCCTGCGTGCCTCTTGGGCCTACGTAAACGTGAACACCGAGCTCACGTATCGGGCCGGTGCGTAAATAAAGTGTGGTGGTGGAGGTGGTGGTGGTGGTTTGGCGGATAGCGTCGGGCAGGGAGAAGTATCGACTCCCTCGCGGTTTTGCGGTGCACCGCTTTACTCCAACTTGCCCAGAATCTCCTCCTCCCTATACAAAAACATCTCCTTCTCCCCAACCTTAACCTGGTTTCCCCCATACGGCGGCAGCAGTACACGCTCGCCCTCCTTGATGCTCATCGGTCTTACGGACGAAGAGTCCTTTGCGGGTGCGCCGGGCCCGACCGCGACGACGATGCCTTCGTTGAGGGTTTCTTGTGCTTTCTCGGGGATGAAGAGGCCAGAAGCTGTGCGCTGTTGAGGCGGGGAGATGGAGGATTAGTGGGGTTTAGAGGGGAGAGAGCGCCGGGAACAAGTGGGTGTTCGTTTCGAGCATACCTCAGGAGCCTTGATCCGCTGGATGAGCACGCGGTCGAAGAGAGGGATGATCTTGCTGGCTTGCTTGAAGGTGGACTGTTAAAAACAAGAGGCAAGCTTTCCATCAGTATGCTGATTTTTTCGTTCTTCGGCGTTTCTGTTTGTTTCGACTGCCCAGATCACTTCCGTCCCCCCCATCCTGCCCGACGGGTTCACATGACGACGAGAAGGACTACCGCAAAGGTGTCCCCGACCCCCCCGGCGTAACCAGCTTCCTCCGCGCCGAAAACTATTTCCGCCTTCGCTGACTCCTTCCCGTAGCACCCAGTCCGAAATCCTCGCTATTTTCGCCGAGTGTGAGGGAAAGCCACACCAATAAAGGGACGCTAGACACTACTTCAAACCAAGCGAGAGCACGCTTCAGCAGCAACCTACCATAGCTGCGAATTTGGACTGCGTCGACAGGGGATGAGCGCTTGAGAGATCGTCGTCCGTTGTGTGTGTGCGAGCGACGAGGGTTGAAATACGACGTCGGAAGTTCCCTCGTGACCGCGCGCGTTTTTTCCATTTCGTTCTTTTCGTTCTTTCCGCTCCATCGGCAGCGTACGTACTGGATATCAACTTGCAACTTCACAACGGCCGCTCGTAAACCCGAACAGGCTCGGATAGGTATAAAGGATCCGATGCATGCGAACGGGGGAGTCGAGAGTCTTCAATAGGCTTCTTTGAAGAAACACCAGGAGATAATGTCCCACTTGTGGATCGACGCCGGACGCCGATTCATCCGGAAGCCACTCCCAAACGAGGTCCTACGACGACGGACCTCGGAAACGGACTCTGGTTTTACGGATGCAGTATCATACACGGAAAGCCCGCGCAAGCTCGAAGTGGAGTATACGTGTCGCAATCACCGACGACTCGCTTCACGGCTGTCAGGTTGGCAGGAGACGCTTTCGTCTGGCACTCCACGCGCGCAATAACCCGGTGGTACGGGGTAATTGCACCTCCATCTACACCAACGCCGTACTTGCGAACTGGAAGAGGGAAAGGCCTGCCTTGTGGACTGAACCGAAGAACGGATGACCGGTCTCACGGTGTGCTGTCCGCGACCACTCACTTCGCAGATGTTTGGCAGGTACCAGTCGGGCGGTTTGAGAAAAGGGCTTGCGGAGGAAGCGGTTCGGCATTCCGGCTTCAACGCCTGGCTGATTGCCGAATTATGTTGATGCGAATATGCAGAAGAGGAACGTTGGAGACTGGGCAGGGGATGCAGGAGACACGTATTCCGGCATGGACCATGCATCCAGGCCGGACAAACAAAAGAGAGCGTTACACAACAGTAAGGCCCCTACGCCTTTCCAATCTCCAATCCGCCACATAGATTAGATTGCTCGCAAAACGGGGCCGAGGTCGCCAGGATTTCTCCAGATGGTTGGCGACAGTCATGGGCGGGGTTCCCCTTACCGATCCTATGGCAACATGTTTGCAAGCCCGCTGGAATGCCACAAGCACAGCGTTTAAGCATGTTCACACCGCTCCTCTCAGCCCTCTTGTTGAGTTCGCTGAAAGGAGCGATATGAATTATGAATACAATGAAGGAGTTGCACAGACAAAATCGCTCCTGATAGACGGACGACATGTGCCCGGGCGCTTCACATGCGTCCCCTCTGCGGGCTGTGAATCCCATTTCAGGCGTGTCACACGTTTTTGGGCATTCTTGCTAGCATAGGATTGTTCGGACGGTCTCATCTCTCTATTCCGTTCTCCGAACGCCGCGCAAGCAATTACGGGAACAAACTGATACGCCGTTTTCCGTTGTTCTGAGCTTCCGTTCGCGAATCGAGCTAAACTGCATCCCGCATGCCTGCCTCGCCCTGCCTCCCTACCCGCCATTCTATGTTACAAGTTGCCATCATCGGCGATGCCTCCGGCAGAGGTACAATGATGTGGATGGCAGATAACCACCACGGAAAATGGGATGGGGTGAAAACTCTAGACTACCGGGAGAATGCATCTGGTCTGCGGCCATTGCCAAGCACCACCGAACGCACAATCGAGAGGAAATTCTTGGTACTTAGGACGTCCCGATTGTGCACTTTCATCCGTAGTCGTAGTGGTCGTCTTCCAGGAATCCCAAATGGCGTCCAGTCTTGGTTGATACATTCGGGGTTGGGGCAACCCACCAATCCATGGACGAACTCCTTTCTTCCCTTTCTAGCTTGCCACGGCCGAGGTGATAGCCATCGTCGGATGTTTTTCCTCACACGACCGTGGCAGTGGGGGCACACGGACGACGTTCGATACTCATCTAGCAAGTAGCATGGAATGCTGTTTCTTGCAAAGAGTGTGCGGAATCTAATTTCCATGATGAGTTAGCATATTATAGTACATAAAAAACAATGATGGTCACTCACCCCTTGGTCTTCGATGACTCCTGAAAGCGCATCGTTTTCCCAGCATCGCTCCAATCACCCAAGATGACCGAAAAATGCTTTCCATACCGGCGTCGGATGTTCTTAATGAGCTTGCTCTCAGACTTTTGCCGCAGTGAGAACGCCTTGAATCTGCGAGCCACGTGAATCTCATCCCGGTAAAACTCATCCAGGGCGGGATCTGGGATAGGGATGTCAGCCCATGTATTACTAAATTTGAAAATCAAAATTGAAGTAGAACATTATACCCGCATGTACGTGATCCACAATGAACGCTGAGAACGCCTCGATGTTCATGCTCTTGTGCGATGGAATATGTGATTCCATCTTGGCGATGCCGGCATTGATCTTTTGCTCTCTCATGTCGCTTTGAAAGAACCGAGATTTTGTCTCGACCGCCCGTTGATTGGATGTGTATCTGGTATGGTATGGGATGGTGCATTGTGAGGACACTGCAACGGAATGTCAAAAGCAGTAATGAACTAAAACGTACCGAAATGGCCGCTCCTTCTTGTTGTCTTGACAGAACAGGAGGTCACGCTTGCCCGGATCAATGCAGACGATGTTTGGAGCCTCCCTTAATTCGTCAATGTGGTGCTCAAAATACAGCTGCTTGACTTCTTCCCGCATTTGGGCTTTGCTGCGCTTCCGGGCACGATACCCATACTTGAGCCCTGGCTTCTTGAAGTGGATGGTAACGGAATACCCGTTGGTGCCGATTGACCCATCAAATTTGAGACCCAGCTTCTTTCGATGTTTGAAGACCTTGTTCTGTAATCCGTCATTCAGCGACATAATCTGATTGAAATAAGCGCATAAGGATAAGGACTTACATTCATGTTGATAAACTGCCCCCACAGCTCCTGCTTGCGTTCATCAGTGAGTTTCCCCATGCGACGTCGGCCGACATCCAGGATATGAGTGCCTAGGATCAGCGTGTCGATCCGAACAGATGACTGGATTCGAGATTTGCGCAGCGGGATAGCGGAAAACAGCCGCATTCCACGGCGCTCATAAAGGTGTGAGAGCTCACAATAGGCACCTGTGATGAGGCAGGTGCAGACCAAGTTTAGACAAAAGAGGAATCCGCAGGGGGGGGGGGGGGGGGGTGGGGTTCGCTTCCTGTCGGTCAACATGCCGAGCATGCTGCTCCCCGGTCGCCTAGTGGGGACCGGCGCAAACTCCGCGCAAAGTCCCAGTGCTGCTGTATGCCCACCGCTGTATGCCCGCTGCTGCGCGATGTGGGTGTGTATGTTTGGCGCGCGGCGAACGCGTTGTCGGCGATGGCAACAGCGCATCACAAACCACGTCGGCCGGGGTCCCAGCGCGCAGCCAATCAGCCAGGTCAGTGTACCAAGCGAGGCGCTTGCTCGCGTTGCTGCGCAGCCACCGCACAAGCTGGGGGGGGGGGGTGGGGGGGGGTGTAGAATATACAGGATGCAACTCACCTAAAAATGGCATTGCATCCACCGCAAGGCTGTATGCAAGCGGCTCATCCTGGGGAGGAAACAGAGCCCATAACTCGTCGAGGACGGTCCGCTCAAGTCGTGTGAGGCGGCCAAACTCCTCTTCGGTTGGGTACTCTTCAAATGTTGCGTACTTTGTGAATTGATGGACACTGTTATGGACGACGCGTCCATACCATGCGCTTACCTCATGACAGCATCCCAACAGTCAGTCAATGTCAATTCCCTGTCAAAACCTGACATCTGCCAAACCTCGCAGCCGCACGCAGCCGCGCTACCCCACACCTGCCACTGCCTTCATTTCTCCACGCAGCCGCACGTAGCCACACCTCCCAACACTCGGCGCTTACAAACCCTTCTCCATACTTCCCCACGTACCCGCCCACAGCCTCAGCGTAGCCACCCCATCCCCAGTCTTCTGTTTCTATGCTTCCCCACCCTTGGCGCTTCTCTTGGCTTCCCTCTCATTCCGTACCCTTCTGCTTCCCCACGCTTCCCCAGCCTTCCCAGAAAAACATAAATAGCCGCCTCCCCTGAGCTCCCCACTTCCTGATCCCCCAGCAGATCAACACCAGTTCTTCCTAGTCTTGTTCTAGTTCTTGTTTTGGTCTGAATACCATTACCTGTCAACAACCTGCACCACAAGTCGCCTCTATTTCCATCGGCTCCGCCCATTCATAACAGTTTGATCTGCTCAACAACCCCCAGCCGCTGTACCTCCACGCCAAATCACCATGTCCGACGCCCTTCCCCTCACGGCCGAAGCCTGGCAAGCCATGTGCAATGCGATTGACGAACTTCGAGCACAGAATACCACCCTACAAGCCGAACTAGCGCAAACCCAGACCACTGCCCCTGCCACCCACGCCCCGAACCCAAAATCAGTCTCCCAGACAAATTTGATGGCACCCGAAGCAAGTTCCGTGGGTTCCTCAACCAGATCCGGCTCATGTTCGCCCTCCAACCCAGGCGCTACCCCAACGATCAGACCAAGATACGAACTATTGGCACCTACCTCACTGGCACCGCCCAGGCCTGGCTGGCGCCCCTTGTCGAACAAGACCATCATTCCCTTACGAACCTGGATGATTTCATCCAGCAAATGCAAGCAGTCTTTGGAGACAGCGACAGGATCCGCACATCCAAAAACAAGCTCCAGAACCTTCAACAAACCCGTGCAGCAACAGAGTATGTAGCTGAATTCCGACAGCTGCAATGCGATGTGTCGTGGAATGACCAGGCATTGATTGCCACCTTCCGTCGCGGCCTCAAAGAAGACGTCAAGGACTTAATGCTCACGATGCCCCCTACCGCCTCAATTGACACCGTGATGGAACAGGCCATCCAATGTGACAACCGATTGTTTGAGCGCCCTCTAGAGCGAAGCAGGAACCGACAGCCATATGTGCCAGTTACCACTAGCCCCACCCTCATGAGCCCCGACAACCGCCCAGACGACCCTATGATCATTGACGCTGCTCGTCCGGGAGGACCCCTCACACCGCTAGAGCGCCAACACCGCATCACAAACAAACTTTGCCTCTACTATGGTAAACCCGGCCACATAGCCAAACTCTGCTCCCCGAACAAGATACGCACGGCGAATGTCGCGGTAAGGAACCTGCACCCATCCAGGATTTTGCCCAAGTCCAGCTGCAGTACAGGCCGAGCAGCTGGGCAACACCTGTCCTGGCCTTCTCACCACGCAAGTACTGCCAAGGGAGAAGCCACAAAACCGTGCTCCGATCCTGGCATCTCCAGCACACACCCTTCTCCTGACCACCAACAATGTCAATCTCCTATCTGAGATACCCTCACCCATGCGGACTTTGGGGCCCATCCTCACCATTCGAGTAACCCTGTTACCCTGCAGATATCGCCAGCGAGCTCCAGTTCAGCTTTCAGCACTACTCGACACCGGTGCGATGTCGTGCTTCATCGACGAAAGTTATGTCCGCAAGCACCGCATCCCACTTGTCAAGAAGGAGGACCCCATGCGCTTGTGAACTGGTTGACGGACGTCCAGCCATGCGGG